>NC_142807.1:39700374-39857502 GCF_049724085.1 Artemia sp. Qi Xiang Cuo
GTTTTGGTATTTCAATTCTTATCATAGGCAGCGAAATCGCGCTGCCGAAGCAAAGAACGATGTTGGCACAATGTATTATTTTTTTTCTTCTTCTGTAGGCCAGGGTACTTCGTTTCGAAGGAGTTGTCGTAGAAACTTCGAAAAGGGCTCATTCGATTGGATACTGGAGTGGCTTGCGGCCTTTTAAATAGTAAAAAGTGATTGAAAGGCAACTAGTACCCCTTCCACGCCCACAATTTCCCCAAACACATCCAATCAAAATTTGGAGATAGTCATTTTATTTAGCGTAGTTGATTTCCAGATAGAAATTATGTTTTTGAGGAGAACGTTCCCCCCACAGCCCTAAGGGCAAGGGTTGTAAGTTATGCCCTAGGAGCATAAAAGGTTTTTATAGAAAGCGTTGTCGTAGAAATTATTTTTTTGAGGGGGACACTCCCCCAAAACCCTTAGGGCAACGGTTTTCAGTTATGCCCTGAGGGCAGATAAGAACGATGTTGGCACAATGTATTTTTTTTTTCTTTAGACCAGGGCACTTCGTATCGAAGGAGTTGTCGTAGAAACTTCGAAAAGGGCTCATTCAATTGGAAATTGGGGTGGCTTCTGCCCTTTTTAATAGTCGAAAGTGATTGGAAGGCAACTAACACCCCTTCCACGCCCACCATTTCCTCAAACACATCCAATCAAAATTTTGAGATAGCCATTTTGTTCAGCGTAGTTTATTTCCAGATAGTATGTTTTTGAGGAGGACACTCCCCCACAGCCCTCAGGGCAAGGGTTGTAAGTTTTGCCCTGGGAGCATATAAGGTTTGGATTGAAAGCGCTGTTGTAAAACCTTCAAAAAGGACTCATTCGATTGGAAATTCAAAGGGCTAGTGCCCTTTTTAATAGTCAAAAGTGATTGGAGGGAAACCAAACCCCCTCTCATGCCCACCTTTTCCCCAAACACATCCAATCAAAATTTTGAGATAGCCATTTTGTTAAACGAAGTTGAAAGTTTTCGAAATTAGGTCTTTGAGGATGACAACCCCCACACAGCCCTCAGGGCAAGGGTTGTAAGATATGCCCTGGGGGCATATAAGGTTTTTATAGAAAGCATTGTTGTAGAACCTTCAAAAAGGGATCATTCTATTGGAAATTCAAATAACTAGTGCCCTTTTTAATAGTCAAAAGTGATTGGAAGGCAATTAACACCCCATCCACGCCCACCATTTCCCCAAACACACCCAATCAAAATTTTGAGATAGCCATTTGTTCCACGCAGTAGAAAGTTCTGGAAATTACACCTTTGAGCAGGACACTCCGGCCACAGTCTTCAGGGCAAGTTATAAGTTATGCCCTGGGGGCATATAAGGTTTTATTGAAATCTTTGTCGTAGAAACTTGAAAAAGGGTTCATTCGATTGAAAATTCAAAGGGCTAGCGCCCTTTTTAATAGTCAAAAGTTATTTGAGGGCAAGTAACCTCCGTCTCACGCCCCCTTTTCCCCAAACACATCCAATCAAAATTTTTAGATAGCCATTTTATTCAACGTAGTCGAAAGTTTAGGAAATTAGGTCTTTAAGGATGACAACCCCTCCCCCTCCAGCCCTCAAGACAAGGGTTGTAAGTTATGTCCTGGGGGCATACATGGTTTTTTTTTTTAAAGAAAGCAATGTTGTAGAAACTTCACAAAGTGCTCATTCAATAGGAAATTGAAAGGGATAGTACCCTTTTTAATAGCCGAATAGCTGATTGAAGTGTAACTAATCCCCCTGTCACGCCCACCATTTCCCCAAACACATCCATTCAAAATTTTTAGATAGCCATTTTATTCAACGTAGTCGAAAGTTTTGGAAATTAGGTCTTTAAGGATGACAACCCCTCCCCCTCCAGCCCTCAAGACAAGGGTTGTAAGTTATGTCCTGGGGGCATACAAGGTTTTTTTAAAGAAAGCAATGTTGTAGAAACTTCACAAAGGGCTCATTCAATAGGAAATTGAAAGGGATAGTGCACTTTTTAATAGCCGAATAGCTGATTGAAGTGTAACTACCCCATGTCACGCCCACCATTTCCCCAAACACACCCAATCAAAATTTTGAGATATCCGTTTTGTTTAACGTAGTTGAAAGTTCTGGAAATTAGGTCTTTTAGGATGATAACCCCCTCGCAGCCCTTAGTACACGGGTTGTAAGTTATGCCCTGGGGGGGGGGCACATAAGGTTTATATAGAAAGTTGTTGTAGAAATTTCAAAAAGGGCTCATCTGATTGGAAATTGAACGGCTAGTGCCCTTTTTAATACTCGAGAGTGAGTATAGAGTAATCAACCCCCTCTCACGCTAACCATTTCCCCAAACACATTCAATCAAAGTTTAGAGATAACAATTTTGACACACACAATCAAAATTTTGAGATATCCGTTTTGTTTAACGTAGTTGAAAGTTCTGGAAATTAGGTCTTTTAGGATGATAACCCCCTCACAGCCCTTAGTACAAGGGTTGTAAGTTATGCCCTGGGGGGGGGCACATAAGGTTTATATAGAAAGTTGTTGTAGAAACTCAAAAAGGGCTCATTCGATTGGAAATAGAGGCCTAGTGCCTTTTTAATAGTGGAAAGTGATTGGAAGGCTTGAAATTCTTATATTAAAGATCGAAGTGTTTTTTTTTTTTTTTTTTTTTTTTTTTTTTTTTTTTTTTTAGACCAGGGCTCTTCGTATCGAAGGAGTTGTCGTAGGAACTTCGAAAAGGGCTCATTCGATTGAAAATAGAAAGGGCTGATGCCCTTTTTAATGGTCGAAATTTATTGGAGGGCAACTAATCTCCCTCCCACGCCCACCCACCCATTATGTTTAAAAACTAAATGTTTCCGTAAGATTAAATCAAAATGCACTGTGTTAATGCTAATTCCCAATAAGGCATCTCAGCAGTATCCCAAGAACGACTGAGGGTATTATGTTTAAACTTTCGGGGCTATTTCTGCACTTAACATTTAACCAAATCAAAATAGCGTAAGTGTATCCAAGCTATCAAAGATAGTAAATAGATTTTTATGCGAATGGTATCAAGTTTTCCATTTCAGGTCAACTAGAGGATGTACGAAACTAAATTAAACACTACTACTTGTGTCCAGATTTTTAAAAGTTTGTATGTTGTTAAAAATTGCAGAAAATTTTTCTCCAGCATACAAATAGCAGGTAAAACTATAAAGTCTTAAAAAACGAAAACATTTAAAATATTATTTTCTTTTTCCCTGATAAGACTATGTCAATATAAAACGAACAGAAATTAATTAAAAAAAACTGTTTCCACAAAATAAGTTTTTTGAAGAAAAGTAAAGAACTCTGTTAAACCAAAAATGAGCAAAAATAAAATCAAATAATGTACTAAGCGTGAAACTACCACAAATCAGCATCGATAAATAAATGAAACCCAAAACGAAAAGAAATTACAATAAATAACCGAGTGAAACTTAAAACGAGAAGAAATCAACATGAGTAGGGCTTAAACCCCATATGCCTTCCCAAGGCCAGAACATAATTTGCAATTTACTGAAAAAAATACAAATGAATGTGCATTGTCAGTTTAATATACATATAGCCTATTGATATTTAATAATCGAAATGTTAATATTATTTGATTTATTAAAGTTGTAAAAAGATTTATATTTCTTCAGTAACGTAGCAAATCATGTTCTGGCCTTGGGATGGCTTAGGGGTTTTGAGCCCAACTCATGTTAATTTCTGTTAATTTGGGATTCATTTAATTGTCGATGCTGATTTGTGGTAGTTTCACGCTTGGTAGAATATTTTATTTAATTTTGGCTCATTTTTGGTTTAATGGATTTCTTTACTTTTCTTCAAAAAACTTGAAAGTTTTTTAATTAATTTAAGATTAAAATCAAACGGGCATAATTTCGGAAATATACCTTTTGCTGGGTTACGGACGTCGCGATCTACTACTTATTAGTGGGTCTGAAGTTGGCTTAGGACAGTGTTATTAAGGCGGGATCTTCTTTCGAAAAGATTGGTTTATCTCTAAATATCGCTGAATGCGAATATTTGTTAGTTAATGAGTCAATAGGTGCGAATGACTTTAATTGCATTTTTTTCGGTATTTCCCGTGTTCCTCGTCTCAGGTGGTCAGGATTTCGGTATGTGTATCAGTTTCAGCTCTACGGTGGAAAAATTCAATTTATTAAAGATAAATTAAAAATGGTTTGTGCTAAGTATTTGCAAATCGTGGTAGTTATAATAGGCGCGGTCTCACGAAATTTTATTCGACTTTTCGTGATCATGCTATACTCTTTGTGTCTGGTGTTTACCCTTTGCTTTGAGAAAATGATTTTAATCAAATCTGCATTTATTGTTTCCGGTATTGCAAGTCTCTTCTTTTTTCGCCAGTTTCCCACCCTAATAGAAAATTAATTACTCGACTTGGCGAAACTAATACTAGGCGTAAGATGCACCAACCTCAACAGGAAGTTACATTTGAAGCGTGCTTAAGGCTGGACCCTCATCAGAGTATCATTCGATTACTTTATGTAGTTTGGTGTTTGTAGGCTATAGTTGTTCATAGGGTCATATCGAGGATTTTTTTGGGGGGGGGAGGGGTAAAAAAAATTTTTGGGGGAGGTAAAAAAAAAAACTTAAAAGAGCGCATCAACAATTTGTTTATATTCATTTTTGTTACGTTATTACGAGTCGCGCAAACATTTCAAGGGGAGGGGTTCAAACCCCCTAACCCACCCCTTGGATACGGCCTTTGTTCTTTATTTGTTTTTTGGGTAGTGAATTTTATTTCTTTTCCTTGTCAATGTGAAAAATTTCGTTGCATGTGGATCATGCAAGATCCGTTTAAAGATAAGTACACAACGAAAGATTATTTCGAAAAATTTATTTTCAGGATGTAAATAGCCCACCTTACTCTATTTAAAGGCATAGTTTCCAAGTTTTTTCAAACACTTATACCTCTCGACTAATTTTAAAGTGAGCTCTTCATAAAAACTTGGCGCCTGCTCCGATAACCAAGAATTCACCCCCAGATCAGGACTGCTGGGTGGGTGATCTAAAACTTCCCAGCCAAAACTATCCAACAAGTTGCGCGTCTGACCTGCAGTGTGAGGTTTTGCATTGTCATTGTCAAAAGATTACTGATTACTGTCAGCATGCCAAGTTCTTTGTTTTGTTTTTGTTTTTTAACCGCTCTGCAGAGCTTTCTGAGGGTTTGGCAGTAAACTTCTGCATTGATAGTGGTTCCTCGTTGCATGAAGTCGACCCACCATGCCTATTCCAAAACACCGTTGCTATGAGTTTACGCTGCAACAGAGTCTGTTCGGCCTTCAACTTTACAGAGGAGAATGTATGTTTCCATTCCATGTTCTGTTGCCTCGATTTCGGCGTGATTTGCAAAATCCATGTTTTATCTCCAGTTCAACCGGTTGCCACTTCAGCGGTAAACGTTACAATGATGACAAAAACGTAGAAACCGCAGTGAACTTTTGGTTATCTGAGCAGGCGGCAAGTTTTCAAGAAGAGGTTACTTTAAAATTAGTTCAGAGGTATGATAAGTGTTTGAAAAAACTTGGCAACTATGCCGAAAAATAGAGTAAACTATGTACTTTCTGAAACTAAATTCACTTTTTTGAAATAATCTGTCGTTGTATACCTATATTCAAACGGACCGTACTTAAAAATGCCCCTCACATATAAATATATATATATATATATATATATATATATATATATATATATATATATATATATATATATATATATATATATATATATATATATATATATATATATATATATATATATATATATATATATATATGATATATATAAATATATATATATATATATATATATATATATATATATATATATATATATATATATATATATATATATATATATATATATATATATATATATATATATATATATATATATATATATATATATATATATATATATATATATATATATATATATATATATATATAAGTAATTGATCGTCTACTTTTCATAATCATTAGGAATTTCCATAAAGTTGCCCCACAATCTAGAAAAGAAATTTGGCAGTCAAATAATTAGTAACTCTTTCTAGAAGCTAATTTGACAAGCTTCATACAGGAATGTAAAAAAAATCCACCAGACGACTGGATATCAATAAGAATCAGCAGCGTATTTGCTTCATCATTTGTATTTACCGTTTGTTTTATAGAGTTAAACTGATTAAACAGATGAATCAAAGGGGATATTATACTATTTTAAGTCTTGTAACAAGTCATTACCCAAATATGTGGGCATGAACCCTTGCAATAAAGGAAAGACTGGGCATTAGCTGCACATAAATTTTTCATTGAATAACTGTCCATCACGACATTCGTTTATTTAAATACTCCATCTCTGTAGGTCCATTTACCTTTTGCCACATAAAAAAAGAAAATGAAGATGAGGCGTATCTCAAATTTAACAACAAAAATAACGAATTTAATGCAAATAAAACAAACACAAAAACGACAGCAAATACAATGGATTTAACTGAAATGCAGCAACTAAAAAACAAAAAGGCAACTAAAAGGCGACTCAAAAGTTTCAAATTTGGTCCTTTTAATCTTGTTATAGTGTTACTCTGCTACACAAAAATACCTATTGTGATATTGCCCTTGAGAAGTTCGTCCTAGCCACAATTTTATAGGCCGAGTCATTCTTCTAAGTTTTTTTTTGCATCAAAATGTAATGCATCAACGAGCTATATTTAGCAACAACATCAATGCTATACTCTAATGAATTGGTACATTTATGGTTTTTCCCGATTTCTCAAGACAAGGAATTAGCCAGAGAGTCAGTCTCATTCTTTACTAAATTGATAGCAGAACTTAAATAGCATATTCTATCAAAAGAACCTCATAATTGTTGTCAAATGGAGAGCGAGGGGGAAAGGGTCTAATACAGAATGCAGATACCAAAAAGGTTCTGAAACACGTTTCAGACCCTATAAAACCAGTGATAGTAAGTAGTTAGTCTTGTGTGTATTATAATTAATTGAGGACTACAAAATGCTCAATTTTATGACCTTACTCTAAATACTCTGACTGACTGTATCTAAAACAGTAATCTGTACGAAAAATATGGTTCAATGCCACTTTCTAGGGCTATAAGGAGAGAAAGGTGCTAGAACACGTTCTCCAGATGAAGGATGACAGACTACCAAAGACTGTCCTTGTTGGTCAACCGCCTAAAGCTAAACGAAAAGCAGGTCGTCCCTGAGAGGATGGGAGGATGTCGTTACAAAAGAGTCAAGGGAAATGGGAACCTCTTGAGAGGGTGTAAAGAGGGAGGCTTTGAATAGAAAATATTGGGATGGAGGAAGAGCGTGCGCATCTGTTCTAGTGTCTTAGCCTGAGGCGGCGTGGTACTGCAGTGAGTTCTTAGTAGTAGTAGTATAAAATGCTCTACTGAAGCTCTCAGCTAGGTTCTTAGCAGTTCTTCTTATAAAAAAAGAATAATAATAAGGTTAGATATCAAATTAGTATGTCAAACTACTTCATTGATGTTAGTATATACACAGGAAAGGAAAATGCAAGCAAGTCTCGTGCTAAGAAGCAAAAGTGGAAAGTACCAAGAAACGGATAAGCAAAATTTCTGTTACCATCATTTAATTTCCAACCATAATTGGCCATTTTTCTCAAAAGAGTTCAAGTGCCCTAGAAATATGGACAATTAAAACACTTAAAAATAACTTCGTTTTTATGGAGCCAAATTTCTACTGTTGTAATTAAGTAGGCTAAGTGATGCTGATGAGTTTTTGAGTCTAAATGTACAGTAGATCATAGGCAGCGCAATTGCTCGGTCTAAGTAAAGACTGATGTGGGCAAAATTTATTATTTTTTCTTTTTGTACCAGGGCACTTTGTATAGAAGTTGTTGTCGTAAAAACTTCTAAAGGGGTCCCATTTGATTGGAAATTGGAAGTTCTAGTTCCCTTTTTAATAGTCAAAAGCGATAGGAGGGCAGCCAGCCCCTCATGTCCATGATTTCCCCAAACACATCCAATCAAAATTTGAGACAGCCATTATGTTCAGGGTAGTTGAAAGGTCCAGTAATCATGTCGTTGATGATGACAACCTACCCCCCCCTCCCCAGCCCTCGGGGCAAGGGTTGTAAGTTATACCCCAAGGCACATAAGGTTTTTATGGATTAAATAAAAAAAAACAAGTTTGTTTTAACTGAAAGTAAGGAGCGACATTAAAACTTAAAACGAACTGAAATTATTCCGTATACGAAAGGGGCTGTCCCCTCCTCAACGCCTCGCTCTTTACGCTAAAGTTTGACTCTGTCTTACAACATTATTTTTTAAAACAATAAAAAACTTTAACGTAAAGAGCGAGGCGTTGAGGAGGGGACAGCCCCTTTCATATACGGAATAAATTTATGTTCGTTTTAAGTTTTAATGTCGCTCCTTGGAACGCTAAGTTGGAACTTTCAGAGACTTCTTAAAGGGGCAGACAATCTAGACCAAAAGACAATATGTTCCTTCTACTACTACTATCATTTCTACATTTACTATTACTACTACTACTACTACTACTTCTATTGCAACTACTTGTAAGGCTAAGAGTATTAAGATGCAAATTTCAAGAAGTATATGAACATACAGGTTATGAAAAGGACCTATCAGCAATGTCATAGCAATGGCTAATTGTATTAACTTGAAACTCCCTAGTTTCATCTAGTTTCACAACATCCTCTCAAATGAAAAAAGATTTAGGATCATGGAGAAAAAATAAAGAATTTAAGTTTATTTCTTTGGCAATGCAGAAGATTTATATAGGCTATCTTAGGGATATATCCAGGACCATTAGGGAAGATAAGGTGCACTGTCAGAAACACATGTGATACAGGAACAGCATAAAATAAGGAATCTAATGGTATTTTTTTTTAAGTTTATTAAGCCATTTTCTACTACAAAGCTGCTGATCTGTAATGCCACCTTGCATTGTACTGCCATTCCCCATGATTGGGTTAAATATGGGCTATTTCTTTTTTCTCAAAGTGATAAAAGTGTACAATATTACCTAAGTTTTGATTGGAAATAAGTACAAAAATATTACAAGCATAAATGATCAGCAATTTTTGTTTACAGCATAGGCAATAGGGTATATGTTTTAAATTATTTTTTTTTTACAACAACACTTTATTTACATTTCCAACATGTGAAAATTATTGGCCTATTTATGGAATTCACAACAGACAGCGTGTTCACAGTAGACTACAGCAATTTTTTATGTGGTGTTGAAATATATTTGTATGGATTTGTTGACACAGAAAGATATATCAACTACCAAAAATTAGTGAGAATTTAAATGAAGGATAATACCATTTAGCACAAATATTTGAATGACAAAGTTAGAATTAATTTTTGGTCATTATATCTATATAATGTGAGATCTTTAAGAACTTTGTCTGAAAGGAAGGAAAATGTCATAGAAAAATATAATCTTTGAAAAAAAGGAAAAAAAGAGAATAGTAAATACAATGTTATCATTTCCCCACACACCTGTGTGTGGATATTGTTTTCAAGCAAAAGTTGAATTTGACTAAGTTTAGTTGGACCCAAAGCAACCTTAAAATTTGATACAAACACAACAAATTGTATTGTATTTTAAAGCTTCCAATCAGGACACTGAATATACATGGTTTTTTGGCCCATGACCAACAGGTTTTAAGTGACACTCAACTTTGATAAGCAAATAGAAATACAGTACAGTCTATTGAGTATTTATGCATTGAAGTATTGTAGTAGCAAAGAAATGATATTATTTCAGTTAGTACCCTAAAAAATGTTTTATAATTGGGAGTAGGCAAAGTACTTGTATTAATAAATTTGATTTAAAGCACAGTAAATTGTACTTCTTTTCTAAGTGACCCTTGACTTTCTGTGGTCCAAAAAATTCTTTTTTGTTGCTCCATAGAATTAATCAGCTATGGAGTTCTTGCTATTGAGGAGAAAAATTAACTAAATCTCCACAATATATTTTAAGATTAAGCTGCAATAAAAATTGGGCTATAAAATCAGTATGTTTAAAGTTTAAAAATTGAAAAATTTAGTAATCATTGTGTTTTTTTTCTAGTTATGAAAAGATGGGGGATCTTGAGAACCTGAGAGACCACTATGTCCACCTAAAGAAAAAAGGGAGATCTACAAGTGGATCTGATGCTAGTGTAAGCTTAAACAGAAGACAAAAAGCTTATACAAAGAATGAATGTACTTTATGAATATATAATGGAAAGGAACCGTAAGACCACAGGGAACACAGTTCAAGATGAGAATATATTAGTGGAAATTTATCCAGAGTGTGCAGGGGGTGTCTCTAGTGAAACTCCCTTGAACTATACAACAAGTATTTTCACCAAATCTCCTGATCAAGATGTTTCAAATGCTGCAGGGAGCAGGCAACATTATAACTATGATGAAGTGAATGATGCTGATTCTATTACCCTTCGCGAAGAAACTCTCATCAACAATCAAACAGATATCCCAAGTTCCCAAGCTTCTAGTAGGCAACAAATATTTGCATCAACAAGCCAAAATCAAACTCATGATAGAACAAAGACTGGGTCTAGATATCAAACAGACCTGAAGGAACAGCAAGAAATTGACAAAAAAAAAAAAACCAGCAATGGCCACTATGGCCAGCATGATCTGGAGTGGTACTTTCTACAATCACTGTTATCTCATCTGAATAAAGTACCAGATGACTCAAAGTTAGAGTGGCAGCTGGAGATTATGAAGGCAATTAAAAAATTCATATAAGCATTCAGTGTATTTTTAGTTTTATAGACGAACTTAATAAAGCTTTTTTTCTCTCTTTAAGGTAAGCATTAAATTATATGAAAAAAATGGCAAGCAGGTCTAAAAAACAAATATTCCAGCAATATAAATAATTAACAATAATAACACTAGTACCAGAGTAAAAACATGATATGAGAAAATAGTTTTGACATTTCTATGGATTTGTTTTGAAATGTGGTAACTGGTTTTAGATTTTCTTTTAAAAAATCTAATAGCTAAATAAGGTGTCTGAATTCTATGGGAGATGGTGAAAAACAAGGTAAAGAGACGCTTTTTAACATAAAGTTATTAAAAATGTGTAAAAAGACATGCCTGTCATGAAACTGAAACTAAAGGAAAAAATAAAGAGATTTGGAGAAAAAAATAAATTTTAGACTGCCATGCAGTGTCCTTTCCCTTTGCCAGTTTTCACTTCCAGAAGTTTAACAGGACTGGGACAACCACAGGGATGACTAAAGAGCAAACTACAGCCCATGGTAGCCAAAAGTTAAAAAATGCGTTTAGAAAAAAATACCTAGTGAAAAAAAATGCCAGTCAGACACTGATTCAGGAATGGTAACTATTATTTTGCTTCTTCATAAAAGTAAAAGTTAATTTCGAAAAGAAATCTATGGTGATTTAAAAAAAAAAGTCTGAAGACCCTCTAAAATGGCATCAGATCAAAATGAAAAGTGTACCGTTGGAATCAGTATGGTCAAAAACCTAGAATAGGAAAAAAACAGCCCCCTTCCTTGCACAAAAAGGAAAACCACTTTTTTGCCTGGGTAGCATTGAAAATTGACATTGCAGTGTGAAGGGAAGATTTTCGATGTGAACGAACATAAACGTAAGACCCGTAACATGAAACGTAACAACCTTAGGACTAAACGTAACGTAAAGTCTGACGTTTTCAATGTGAAGGAACCTTATACCTTTGCTCAATTGTGATTTATAAGGGTTTAAGGATTTGAAAATCCATTTCTTAAATTTAGGGGAAAAAAACTTTGATATTGATAAAAATCTTGCTGAAATAATAAAAATCACATTTTACAAAACTAAAGTAAATGAAAAAGAGATTGAAAAGCCAAAAGTAAGGTGAAGTTGGCCACTTGATAACACCTTCCTAGTTCCCATGGCATATTTAGCTTAGAATTAAATGAGGGTAAATAATTGCATTCCATATGGTCATAGCCCTGTGTGCACTGGTAAATTATCCAATTGACTCACTAATGAGATAGCTAAGAAATAGACATAGCTTTAGAATTAAAATTTCATTCTGAATCCAAATATTTCATTTTCATTGGAAATGAACTCTACCCCCATCCTCCAGTAAATTTATAGCTGACAACAAAATTTAGTTAGGACAAAAGTGAATACATCATTTGATGCCTTTTTTGTCCTCTTTCATTATTTGATAATTGCTTCTGGGAGAAATTACAATTTGAGCCCTTATTAAGGCCCCAAAAGTAAAACAGCCCACAGTAACTAAAAGGTCAAAAACATATTTCTAAGAAAAAAATTTGTCTAGTAAGAAAAATTGTCAGTTGTAGCTGTCATTTGAACAATTATTATTTTCATTGGTCTTAACAGTAAAATTTTATTTTGAAAACAAATTTGCAGGAATTTTAAAAAGAGCCTGAAAACTATCAAAATGATGGCACAGCAATACTGATTTCATTTTTAAGGGGTTTCTGCCTCTTTCATTCATTTCTCCAAATTTTCATATTAACATTTTATTAAGATGATTAAGAACAATAATAATTACCATTCCTGAATCAACTACAAATGGCAATTTTTTTACTAGCCAGTTTTTTTACAGATACATTTTTAAACTTGTGGCTACTATGAACTGCTTTGAGTCCTTTAAGGTCTCAAAAATAAGATTTCCTCCAGAAGCAATTATTAAACTATGAAAGAGCATATAAAAAAGGCATCAGGTGATGCATTCACTTTCATCCTAAATAAATTATGTTGCCAGCTACAAATTTACCTATTCCCTCAATTGAGCAAATATACAACATGAATTGTATATATGCAATACATTTTCTCCTACTTTGACTAAGTCTTAGATCAATTTGAAGAAAAGAGTGACTTACATAGAATTCAGTGCAAATTCACAATTCAGGGTATATATTTGCACATTAGGAGGGGGTAGGGGTAAAGTTCACTTCTAACACAAAAGAATTGTTATTTCCTGTTTCAATTCCATAGGAAATTCTGAATTCTAAAGACAACTTATATCTATTTCTTAACCACCTCATTATTAAGTTAAATCAGAAAATTTACCATTGTATCTATCTATATCTACAAATATATTTGGATCTTGGGTTAATTTTCTGATTAACTCACTATTAAGATACTTAAGAAATCCTATCCTAACCCCTACTTCCCCCAATGTGCAAATATATAGGCTACCTTGAGTTGTATATATACACTGAATTCTCCATAAGTCATTATTTTCTTTAAACTGATTTAACAGTTTGCAAAAATAATGGAAAATTCATTGCGTATATATAATTGGGTATGTGTTTAGATATTAGGGCGCAGAGGGGAATTCATTTCCAAAAAAATAATGGTATATTTGGATTCACAATGACATTCTCAACACAAAAAAAAAGAATGGTATATTTGGAATCACAATGATTCTAAAGACATGTCTATTTCTTAGCTGTCATGTTAATGAGTTAACCAGAAAATGGTAAAATTCTAGACAAGCTACTTTTTGCTACCTTTTAAAGGGGTCAGATTAGAGAAATGAGAATTTCAGTAATGATTCCAGGGTCAAAAGCAAACCCTAGGAAAGTATTGCCAAGCTACTATGTTAACCCTCTTCTGATTTCTATGTGAAATTTTCCTACTTGGTAGGTCTATACCTATTGGAGTTTTGACAAAACAACAATATACCTTAATTTTTAGTTGCTTTTTCTCTAGTTTTAGTTCTGAAAATGAAATTCCCAGTACTTGAGTAAAATTTTAAGCCATATCAACTGCTTTTTTCTAAATTTAGGAAATGTATTTGAAGATCTTTGAAACCCATAAATTGGGATTGAGCAAAGTTGCAAAGCTGAAAATCCTTTTATTGTGCTTAATTTAAGCAGAATACCTATTCTGCAAGGTTTCACTTTTATGAAATAAAGATTTTTAAAGGTCAGTGCCCTCTAGAGAGAGGAGTAACCTTTATATTAACAGAATATTAAAATAGCCAAGAGACAAACTTACCTCTGGTATCAGGATTTCATCCTGAACTAAAATATACCATTTGTTTTCATTCCAAATTCAATTTTATCAACTTTAAGGTCTTTATGGGGTAAAATTTTTGCAGTCCATATTATTGACTTACAAATAAAGCAAACATACCACCTAATGCCTTTTTTATGCTCTTTTCAAATACATTTTTGTTGGAAATGAATTTTATCCCCACCCCTATATATACCAATTCAGGGTATATATTTGCACATTAGGAGGGGGTGGGGGTAAAGTTTAAACTTACTTCCCATTTATATCAGAAATAAAATTTACCCCCCCCCCCCGAATGTGCAAATATATACCCTGAATTGGTATATATAGGGGTGGGGGTAAAATTTATTTCAGACAAAATGGATTATTACATTTTGAAAGAGCATAAAAAAGGCATCAAATGGTATGTTTACTTTATTTGTAAGTCAATAATATGAACAGCAAAAAGATTACTCTTTACAGACCCTCAAAGATGATGCCCTACTTTTTCTCTTACTTGGATACAGCTTAGCCTATATACCTATTTTAGCATCAATGTTGTTAAAACCAGTCTACATTTTAAACCAGTGGTGACAAAATCAAGAATCAGTAAATGTATGGAAAATATACAATAGCATATGTGCTATGTATTTAGGCAAGGTTAGAAAGGATTTGTGACAGAAATGTTTTCTTGTTTCTGTTTGAAATGAAGAATCAATTGAATGATTTGAAGAATCAGTGGTTTCTTCAAATCGTTTCTTCAGTGCTTGGGTGTATTTAAAGAAATTAGAGTGAATTTTGTCATTTATTTTTACCTAGCTTTGGGTAGCCTAGCATATAGCCTGAACCTGTTTGGTTTCATTTCCTGATTTAATTGAATATATAATGTCCAGCAGAGCTCAGAGAAAACACATAAGCCCAATTAAAGGCAATGACGGATGTGCTGCCTGTTCTATAGAACTGAATGAAGGGTCCTCTGCTATTGAGTGTGATATTTGCGAGAAGTGGATTTGTGATGAATGTCTGGACCTGTCCCCTGGAGAATATAAATTATTAACTAAGATGATGCAATCCCTTACATGTTCCTGGTCATGTCCAGCCTGCAAAGTCAACCCTCCCCTCCCCACTCTAGCAAGCAAGCTATGATAAATAAACTAGCATCTGTAATAGATAATTCCTTGAAATCTTTCAGGGAAGATCTTAAGCAGGAGTTTGCCACCACTAGTCAGTTGACACAAACTCTTTCCCAACTGAGAACTGACATAAAAAGTGACATTTCTGCCCAGGTTAGTGATACTGCAAACAGGGTATCACATATTGAAAATTCATTACAATCAGTTTGCTCTATTCAGGACCTAGTGGTATCTACAGTGTCCTCTAAGTTGTCTCAACTTCCATCAGCCGACTTATCTGAATCTGATTTTTGTCAGATAGCACATTCAGAGCACCAGCATTTTGAAAGACATCTTAATACTGTTGCTCATGCTATCCCCCCTCAGACTGATGATGTAGTTTTCCTGAATAATTATCTGTTATGCAATTATGGAGCTTACATTGGTGCCCCAGCCCAAGTAAAAAGACTTTCTAATAGCCATAAACTATCTGGTAGCCACCCCTCTTCTCTTCTCTGTACCATCAACTGAATTTAGAAAGCAAATTATACGGAAATCCTTTGAAACAAAAGGATCAATCAGTTTTTATGGAGATAGTCCTAAGGAAGATCACATAAAGCACAAAGCTCTAGTTGAGGAGCTGAAATGCAGAAAAGCTAAGATAGAAGCAGATTTGATAATTTGTAATGGTGCCATCATTCCAAAAAAACTTGCCAGTTGGAGCAATCCCCTGGACTGCTCCAATGTCCCACTAATGTATGTGCCTCCTTTTACCTTTAATAATTGTTTAAATGTTTATGGACTTGCATCACCTAATTCTGTCTCTCAATGGTCTAGTAGTGAACATGTTCCTGCATCCTCTCAGATTCCTACCTCTCAGGGAATGAGATTCCTTAGTTCCAATGTTGATAGCCTCCCTAATAAGCTTTCTGAACTTTCCTTTTGAATGAAATCTGAAGTTCTGGATGTTGCTGCAATTACAGAAGTTTTGCCAAAAATACCTTGTCAGTTTTAACTCTTGACGAAATCAAAATCGAATTCTGATGGAATTGAGTCTGTGTGGATTAAATTACACAATCAAAGAACTTCAATTGTAGTGGGTGTTGTTTATAGAAGCCCCAGTGCTCTGCCTGTTATGGACTCTGAATCTAATTTGGTTGCCATGTTGTCTCACATGATGACCAATTTTGCCAGCTATGATCTTGTCCTTATGGGGGATTTTAATCTTTCTGAAATCCAATGGATTGATGGATCTGGTTTTTGTAATAGAGATTCTCCTTTTTTGTCTGGCCTTACTGAAAATTCCCTCTGTCAAACAATCTCACAACCAACTTGTTTAAGCTAAGGTCAAGTCTCCAACATTCTTGATCTGGTTATACTCAGTAACCCTTAAAAACCTTAAATCCTTAAATCGCACTTGCTAGCGATATGGACGAGTCCAGTGTATGCCAGTTAGTGATGATAGGGCCGCGGGACATCAGCTTCATCCCATTGCGTGAGCCATAGTTTGGTTTCCCAGTCCTTATCGAGATTGGCTTTGAAACTGTCAACGGATGGTGAACTCACTGTCGTTTCGCTCAGATCATTCCAGAGGCTTATGATGCGGTTGGAGAAGAAATGGTTCCTCTTCCTTGTATTAGCACGCTTCCGAAAAAGCTTCGCTGAATGACCCCTGGTTCTTGACAACTGGGCAGGCTGAAAGAGGTCCTTGGCGTCAGACTTGAGCAGTTTGTAGGTCATTATCACCTCTTTATATCACCTCTTTGCTGATGGTATGTCAGAGTTGGTAGCTTGAGGCTCTGCAGTCGGCATTCATACTCTTTGTCTCTGAGCCCCTTTATGCATTTTGACACCCGTCTTTGGACAGACTCGAGAGCCATCTGGTCTGTTTTATTAATTGGCGTGGTGACACACATTCCAAATTCTAATCTTGGTCTCACCAGGCTCTTGTAAAGTTTTGTGATTATTGCAAGGGATCTACTTGTCATTGTACATTTGATGAGACCGATAGTTTGGTTCGACCTTGCTGCTGTAGCTTGGGTGTGGCAGTTGAAATTAAGGTCTTCATCTACGCCGACCCCCAGATCTCTTTCAGAGGGGCTCTCAGAGAGTGGCTGTCTCACACCAGCATTTGCTGACATCGAGTACGTATTGACATCGTGGGTTATTTCTTCCAAAATGGAGAACCTTGCACTTTTCGACATTAAACTCGAGCCTCCATATCTTGGCCCATTCGCCAAAGCTGTCAAGATCTGACTGTATTGAGGTAACACCTTGCTGAGTTCCGACAGGACCAATGAGCTTCAAGTCGTCGGCGTACAGGCTAAGCTTGCTTGTAACGGTTCTTGGAGCGTCATTAATATATACATTGAAGACTGTAGGTCCCAAAACTGTTCCTTGAGGAACCCCGCTTAAGACCTCAGCTATTTCGGAGTAATAAGCTCTGCCACCTTCACCAAAAACTCTGACCTGCTGATTTCTTCTCTTTGGGAAAGACGGGATCCAGTCCACCTCTCCCTCTTTATTTCCAATTGCCTTCAGTTTCAAATGAAGCCTTCGATGGCAGACTTTATCGAAGGCTTTAGCAAAGTCTAGCAAGATCATATCCACTGGGAGACCTTGGTCGAGGAGCTCAGTTATGTAATTATACGAGTCAATCAGATTGGTTTCAACTGATCTGCCTGGTCGGAAACCATGTTGTTGTTTCGATAGAAGGTTATTTGTGATCAAATGTCTAAGAATGGCAGTGTTGACAATACCTTCTAGGATTTTCCCAACAGCAGACATAATACTGATTGGCCGATAACTGCAAGCTTTGCTCTTGTCTCCTCCTTTATGTATTGGCGAGATATGGGCTACTTTCCAGTCCATTGGTATGACTTTAGTGTCAATAGATTTCTGGAAGAGTCTTGAGAGGGGCATTGCTAGTTGGGAATGAGCTTCCTTTAAGAGTTGTAGATGTATGCCATCTGGCCCAACAGACTTATTTGGATTAAGCTTTTTAAGCTGAGATTCGAGCTCAGCCTGATCCACTCTTATTGGTGGCATTTGAGTGGTGATTTCGTAGCATGGTGGGGTTGGCAGGGGGGCTTTGTCTGCGGGTGTGAAGACTGATGTAAACTGGTGGTTCATGGCATCAGCAATTTCTTGGGGGTCGTTTGACTGGGCTCCATTACAAACCAGCTCCGAAACCGTGTGTCTACCAGGCTTATGTGCAGAGGCATATTTCCAGAACTTCTTGGGATTGGTTTTTGAGGTTGCTGCGATGGCCTCCTCGTATTTATCTATCAGTTCTCTGGACAGGGATCGAACTTTGTTCCTTTTGGTTTTGAACTTTACCAGGTAGTCCGTTCTGTGGGGGTCCTGATTTATGAGCTTTGACAGTTTCTTCTTCTTGTTCCTTGCAGATTTCATTTCTCTGGTCATAAAGGGAAGAGTTTTTGGTTTTCGTCTCCACGTGGTAGTTGTATTTCTACTGACGGTGTCTAACAACATATTTTTCATTTTCTCCCATGTGTCCTCTACCTCCATTGTTTCGACAAATGACCAATCGCACTGACAGAGTTCACGCCTGATTTGATTGTAGTTTGTATACACATGTCTGGTTAGATTTGATGTCTGTGGGTACAATCGAAATTGGCATTTTATAGCTATGTGATCACTATTTCCAAATGGGGGTTGTAATTCTATATCAATGAGTGACTCAGGATCATTTACCAAAACGAGATCAAGGAGTGAAGGATTCTGTCCCTCTCGATATCTGGTCAGGAATGTCACTGCCTGGAACAGCGAGTGTGCTTCTTAGCAGTCAAGAAAAGACTGCGTAACCGCGTTACTCGTGTGGCCATACCCCTCAGTCCACTCAATCATAGGTAAGTTAAAGTTGCTGACTATGACTAGATTCTTACACTTTCAAGCAGCACCATCAATAGACCGGCATATAGCCGAGAGTGAGTTCTCCAGACTCGTTAAGGTGGGACTTCTGTAAAAACAACCAAGTATAACGGGACCCCCAGGTAGGTTAATAGATATCAAAATTTGTTCTACACATGGCTCATATTCTGACTTAATATCAATAGTGCCTACCTGAATCGTTTCTCGTACATATATGGCTATTCCTCTGCCACCATCCGTCAATAAGTTTTTCATCAGTCTGTATCCGGAAATCTGTATCTGGGATTCTATCAGGGGTAGGGAGGTTCGCTTTGGTTTAATCTCACAGAACGCATAAATATCATCCTCATTTGCGGAGAGGACACATCTGACATCCTGAAATTTCGAGGTTAGGCAATCAACATTGCTAAACACCACACTAAGTCCAGTAATTTTCTTGCAATGGCTGTTGCCTGCATCTGTACTAAGTCCATAAGAAGACATAGAAGTCTCTGGGTTTGCATCACTATAATTATCACTTGTTTACACTGTACTTCGAAAATCAGCACCATCTAACTGACTATTTACATAAGTTACTTCACTTGGTATATCTTCTAAGAGTTCCAGTGCAGCCGGCGGGACTGCACGAGTCGGCAAGTTTTTTGGAACTATAGCATTGCCTTAGATAACCAAATTGGTTTCAGCTTGTGCTCATCTAGCCCGCAACTCCTCGTATAACTTTGTTCTTTTCTTGCGGTCAGTCTTTGAGACATCATTACGGAACTGGATCGTATCTGACCCTTTTCTTTCATAAGACTTTTGAAGGATTTGTTTCTTAGTCTTAAAATCAGGGACCGAGAACATTATAGGAACAGGCTTGTTTCCGGTGCTGGTGGTTGCAGCTTGTCCTTGGGTTTGCAGATTACTCAGACGATGGACATTTGAGATGCTCACATTTGGCAGCCCATAATCACTCGCAAGGTATCTCTTGATGTACAGTTCATCACTTGTCTGAGGGGGGACACCAAAGACGACAATATTAAGCTTTCGGTGCTGCCGGTCCCTGTCGTCTGCAATCATGTGTCTAACTTTAGTTTCAAGCTGCACCTCAAGATCATTTTTCAATGTCCGAATCTCCGACTCAACCAATCTCTGAACTGCTGCCTGGTCAAATGAGGTGCACTGTTTGATAGTAGCCAACCGAGTTTCAACACCACTAAAGCGGTTATCAATATCAGTGGTTAGCTGGTCTCTTAGTTCGGCAAACGCTTCTTTCACTGCATCCTTAACTTTAGTGTCCAGTTCCTTTACAGCACTAAGAGCAGACTGGAATGGTTCGAGATTCTTATCCATAATCTTCTGAATATTGTTCAAAGATGCCCCACTCGCCACTTGAGGGTTACTTTTGCAAAGTGGGCATTTCCACTCACAGCCAACTCGTCCTGTCATTATAGTCAGTAGAGAGTACTCTACCTCTGACATTTCTAGACAGTCAATGCATATCCAGAGGCCACAGCCATCACAGTTCATAGCATATGAATCCTCATGCAAGTTCTCATCACATGTCGCGCACTTATTGGTCCCTAACCCTGACCTTCTTATTAACATGTGTTCTGAGTGGAGTTCCTCAGGGAAGTGTCTTGGGTCCTATATTACTTAATATTTTCATCAATGATGTTCTTTCCATTATCAGCAGTAATTCAACTATTTATGCAGATGACCTGAAGCTTCTTGGACCAGGTTTGTCCTGTGAAGATCATGCCTGCTACAAAATAATCTTCAACTGCTAGGTCAATGGGCTGAGGCCTGGCTTCTTGAATTCAATGTTGCCAAGTGCCATATCATTCATTTTGGCAAACTGAATCCTTGCCACTCTTATTTTTTCTTAGGCCACCCACTCTCCTCTGTAAATAATGAGCAAGATCTTGGTATCACTATTGACTATGAACTAAAATTCCACACACATGCTAAGAGGTCTGCTGCTGGGGATAGTTCAACCTTGGGTTTGATTAAGTGTAACATTTCCACTCATTCTTCTAAAGTCATCAGTCTTCTTTATAAGGGACTTGTGCATCCTAAGCTTGAAGTTGGAATGTCACTTTCCTCTCCATATTTTTAAAAAAATATAAAAGTTCTTGAAGATGTGCAGAGACATGCCAGTAAAATGATATCCAGCATGCAAGAGCTTTCCTATCCAGTAAGACTATCATAGTTGAATCTCCCTACACTTGTATACAGGAGAAATAGAAGGGATGCCATTTTAGCCTTTAAGTTGTTGAGGGCTAAAATTCTCTCAGCATTATTCCCAACTGTTAGTACCAATTCAAGAACTAGAGAAACTTGTGAAGCAGTCCACAACATCTAGAGTCTGTACTCAATTCTTCTCAACACGTATTATCAACAATTGGAACAAATTATCTAATGAAACTGTTACTGCTGAATTTGTTGATGTTTTTAAAAGAAGGCTAGTTGCTGAGTGGTCCTCCAACGAGTGTAAATTCAATTGGGATGCTACCAAAGATGGAGCAGCACCTGGTCACCAGTTATTCTTGCATATACCTAGTCATCATTCTGGAGCTCTACAAGGAGAAATTCTTAGATTGCTCCCTGCTGTAATTTAAGGTAAATGAATGTCATATTTGGATTCAGGATGAAATTATAATTCTAGAGTTAACTTATATTCCTGGCTATCAGAATGTTCTGTTAATATATAGGTTTACCAAGGTAGGTAGGCTATTTTAAAATACCTTCTGGGGACACCACTTTAGTCTGTGGATCCATCCCTAAATGTTTCATTTTCCTAACTCTGACTACTCTCCAAGATAGCAAAGAGTAGCTTGTCTAGAATATTACCTAAAGAATTTGTCATGTCTAGGCTATTTTTGGCAATAAGCAAGTTGAAATCATAAATGTAGCCTGGTAGAGTAAAAGACCTCTTTTTGGGAAAGACCACTTTTCTTTGGCATTTTGGAAAAATAGCAATGGGTTTTTGGACCACCCCTTTTTACTACAACATGAAGCAATGTGAGGGCAGTAACAAGAACCCCAACTTCTTGGTCAAATTTTTACCAATGATTTGTCAGCATAAATTGAAAATATGGTCCCTTTTTTGAAAAGCAATTGAAAAGAAAAATTATATTTAACTAGCCTATTTGTGATTTATAGAATAAATATCAAGCAATAAAAGTTACATTTCCAGAATCAGAAGAAAATCTGCTTTCTGTTAATACATAAATAAAACTGAAACACTAAAAGGATATAGGCTATACATCAAAATAGGATAATTGGTATTTCCAAAAAGAGATCCCTGCAGGTAAGACAATAAACTAAGAATTTCAATTCTCTGATCTTAAATAGGCTAATCTGAAAAATAACCATATTGATGCATAGCTTAGATTTTTAGCTATTTATTCATATACCCAATTCTTCTCAATTCCTCTTTAGTAACAAGATGTGAGGGTTTCAGTTTTGCATAATTTTGCTCAATTGGATACTGTTTTTTTACCCTACAACTTAGCCTGATAGGCCTAAACAATTCAGCTGGTAGTCTAGAAACACCAAGAGGCCTATTGTTTTCTGCTTTCTCTAGGAAGTTATGTGTTATACAGCCTAAAACGATAAATAATCAATACCCACCAAAACTCAAGGATGTCTTTCAGTAATATATTTGAAGATAGCTAGTAATCTTTGGTAAATTCTGACAAGTCCTTAACTTTGCTTACGAAATATTAGATGGCGTATAACAATGAATATACAGATGGCAGTAAAGAAAAAACTGAAAAGAAGAGTTTAAACCAGTTTATTAAACCAGTTTCACTAGGTGGATTTTTTTTCACCCGCTAAAAATTTTGTGGGGTTATCTTATTTACTTGAATCTTAGAATTATTTTATTTAGTATTTTGCTTTTTCACATTATCCATATTTTATCTTTATCTGTTTATATTTTTATACCTGGATGTATGAGACAGGCTATAAAGTATAATTGCATTATTTATAATAATTGTGTTTTACATATATTTTAATTGATGTGTGACAAAGCATAGTTCCATTATTTTGATTCCCGTTTTTCAACGCAGGTAATTGATGCAGATGAATAACCCCTGCCAATAGCAAGCTAAGTGATACATGATCAAGGTCAGTGAATATTGACTGAAGTGACTCCCAAGCAAGCTAGCGATTGTGGAAGGCATAGAAAAATCGAGTGATGCGAATACATATGACCTATTGCCCGAACGCGCCAAACCCCAAACAACAACAACAACTAGGTGCAAATAGTAAATTTACAAAATTGTTTTATTTCTCTGGTCATATTTATCAATCAAATCTAATTTCAGTATTTGAGTCGTGGGAACATTTTGATTTGATCTACATCTTAATTTTCATATCAAATTGTAACATCTCTTCGTGCTGAAATTATTGATTATTTCCCGTATTTGGCTCTAATTTCGTGTAAAGTTTCATATTTTATTGTCGGAAAAAATATGTTGATTAATTCACCCCCTTTCCCCAACACATCTGAATATCTTTACAATTTCGAAAGAAATACCAGCAAAATATTAATATTATAATGAAATTCGATTAAATAACGCAAATTTATAATGCTATGAGAGACTCTGTGGCAGTTTTCTGCAAGGTAGGAGTTTTGTGAAAAAGCTGTAAAATCATATGCTGATACACGTCCATAAATAACAGAGGTTCTCTGAACCTGATTCAAGCCTCTTTTAAACAAACTTAGTTCAAGTAAAAATGGGAGATCCCTTTTTAAGAAAATATCAAGATACAACTTGCTCTTATTGTACAGCAAATTACAGGTTACCAGTCAAATAAAACTATAAAGTATGGGGTAGCAACCCATGGGCCGCATGCGGCCCGCGAGGCCGTGCTGGAGCGGCCCGCAAGACCCTCGCCGCAAGGCACCTGACGGACCATATTACTCATCAAAACAATACACAACGAAGTAAAAGAGGGGTACTATCTGGCATTCTGTCATAGAGGCATTCTCAAAAAATCCGTAAGCTTCATTTAGCATAGTTAGTTTGAATTTCAACTATCCAGTTTAGGCCAATTATTTTGGTATGTTATAATCTTGATTTTTGAGCAAACCTTTCTTCGCAAGCATAGTTAGTTTGAATTTCAACTATCCAGTAAAGGCCAATTGTTTTGGTATGTTGTAATCTTGATTTTTGAGCAAACCTTTCTCCAAGTTTGGGAAATAGACCCAAAAAAATACTTTGTCTTTTGATTTTCTTTGTTTATTCCTTTTTAGTTCAGTAAAATTTAGTGCTTGGGGTACCAAATGAAGGCCAAATTATCTGGTCATGATAGGTGGTCATCTTGTGGCGAAACATTCAGAAGAAAAAATAACGCTTGATTTTGCATATGGGTGTCATCTGGTATATAGTGGGACGGGAAAATATAATACACACTGGGACATTTTCCAGCATGTACCAGATGAAACCCATCTACAAAATCGTATTTTTTTCAAAAGGGTTTAAGTACATCCAGGTTGTCAAAGGAGCATAAATACAATATCTCAGGAACAGAATAGGTATTAAGTTTCCACTTTCAGGGAAACTAGAGGAGGAGTAAAACTAAATCAAAAGTCACAATTCATATCCCGATTATCAAAAGGGTGTATGTGCAATACCCCAGGAAAACAAGGGTGATACGCTGGAACTTTCAGAGCATATTATTGGGAATGTTTAACTGAATCAAAAGACTCTTCGTCCGTCCAAGTTTGTCACAAGGGCAAATTACGGCATCTTATGAAGGGATAAAGGTATTAAGTTGAAACTTAGGAACATCTTGAGGGGGATTTAGAACTAATATGGCTGTTGAAATGGTGTATCTGCAATATATATGGGATGACTAAGGACATTAAGGTGAAACTATCAAGGCATGTTGCCAAGTATATTAAACAAATTCAATGTGTAGTCTCTACATGCACGTTATCAAAAGAGCATATGAATACTATCTGAAAAACAGCTGAAAGCAATAAATTAAACCATTGAGGGCTGCTATAACTACTACTTATGCAATTAGTACTACTGCTATTGTGACTTTCTCAAACTGTGACTGCTTCTAACTGTTTGAATTTGTGACTACTTTTAACTGCAAATACTTATGAATGTGACTGATTGCGACTGCGACCCCAACTAATTGTAATTAAATTACCAGTGTATATGACTTTGACTGCATCAACTACTTTGCTATAGCAAACAAAAAGCTAATCCCTCAAAACTGAGGCAATGCCAAAAAGACAAGGATAGACTGGATGGTATGTTTTCGAGCTTAAAATCCACAACTGTTACTACACAAGCCTGACCCCACTAGCTTGGGTCATGCAACGAGCTTTAACAGAGTAAACATTGAACAGTTCTTCTCAAACCCGAAATGAGTTCTAAAAAAGCTTCCTTTTAATGTAAGTGACATATACAGCTGTGGTAAAAATTCTGTGACCACAGTTCATGTTCGTCTTAAAGTGTTAAGGGAGAGGGTGCAGATGACATTGTGCAGGGCTACATCATCAGAGAGAGCTGTCCTTATGACCATGGTCTAGACTGTTTCTGCAAGCAGTCAAAATTTACCACCTTAATTTATATTTCCAAGGGAAAATTTTCAGCCTCACATTATTTACTGGTGCTCCAACAAACTCAGCATGTGAGTTTCACCATCCAGCTGGATCAGTCAACATCTACTTTTGAAATAGATTCATCACCTCAAGAATATACTCACATCGATCATTTTCCAAATTGTAAGAAAGCAGTAGAAGAAGCTGGTAAAAATTTTGTTTGGCGAAATACTAAAATTAAAAGTGCATTAATACAAGTTCAAACTGAGTTTGAAAACCGGGTTCCTGATTTCACAAAGATCTCACGTAAGATGGATATTTTCGAAAACCCCTTCGCAGTGGATACCAGTAATGTACCAAGTGATTTGCAAATCAAGGGGATAGATTTGCAATGTGATACCACACTTAAAATAGCTTTTAAGGAAAAAGTCAACTTGGTGGAGTCCTATGGAAGTTTCCCTTCTGAAAACTATAAGGAATTAAAAAGGTTTGCTGAGCAATTAATTACTACGTTTGGTAGTACATATATTTGTGAGGAAACTTTTTCAGTTCTGAATTATCGAAAAAACAAGCACTGTTCTCGGTTAACGGACATATATTTAGACGCAATATTTAACGTCTCTACTACAAAAATACAAGCTAATGTAAAAAAAAACTTGCTAGTCAAATGCAATAACGAAAATCTCATTGATTTTATTAGCTACAATAAAGGTAGTAAAAATATACATTAAGCGTTTTTAAACCTAAAATATTTGTACATAGAAATTATAGATGTACTCTAATTATTATAGTATATCTATAATACTATACTACAGTGTAATGACATGTGACCTAAATGCGGCCCGTGTGTATATAGTAAATTTTTGGCCCTTTTACAACAAAAGGTTGCCGGCCCATGCTATAAAGCCTCTTAAACTGAAAATTTTTAAGATCTTGGGTTTTATCTTCATGCAGTAAACTGAAATTGTGACTACCGTTATTGCAATAGACCCGTGGTAAAAGAAGGAAATAAAATATAGTCTTCATATTTAAAACTCTCATTATCTTTTGTTTAACTTTAATTACTTTTTTTCCTAAGTTGTTTGCAAAAATTAAAAAAGTAAAGAGAAAACAGCACATAAGTAAATACAGGATTTCCCAGATCGAAACTTTGGTGTTATCCCCTTCTCCCCTTTGGACCAAATTTTGTGGGCTTTCACTATGAATTAATATTATGTATGTTCTTTTCTAGTGTCTAGTTAAGTTTGATTTTTTTTTCTTTAGTTCAAGATGTGGTTGAACAATTGAGTGTACTTATCCTGAGTGATTATTCTATCCTATCGTGAAAATAAAATTACCCTGAGGTAAGATTTTAAGATCATACTTATGGATAGTAGATTTGAATGTTTTTACTATTCCAGAAATTAGAGGAATTAAATAATAAAAAAATAGACTTCGCGGGCAAATAAAATGATGCTCTGAGTAAGAGCTTCGACCTCGGGTGCGGCCATTGCTTGCAGTCTAAAATTCAATGCATTTTTGCCGTGTGAAATTGGTCTTATTTGCTGTAAGCCGAATAGTTTCTTCGGCGTTTTTCATCTCAATTACCATGGGTTAAATTTAAGTTTTAGCTTTGTTAAAAATTTGACTAGTAGTTCTACCATCAGGTGATTACTTTAACTGTAATATGGCTTAATAAACATGATTAAGAGGCGATGGCTTTAGCATGGTGGGCTAGCTGTTTATGTTATAACGAATATTTGAGTGACAATTGGAAACTGTTTAACAATGTGTAGGGAGATGGCGTTTGAGTCACTTGTACTTGAGATTCGTTTGGTGTTTATACTGTTATTAACCCATTCTTTACCACCCAAATGATTCTTCGTGTAGCCTAGCCAATTCTTTGATCTTCTGGAGGGGCAGCTTTGGAAATTGCCTACAATCCTTCCTTGTTTTTTTGCAGGTTATCTAAACGGTAACCCGATTGAAACAAATGCAAATAGTAGCTAGTTGTTGAATATTTTCAAATCATTTGGTTCATTTTCAACACTTAACATATCTACGAGGGTTACGGATGTATCTTTGACATGTACTGATAATATTTTCTCTAACTTTAAGCCTATCTCTACCCTTGTTGTTGTTAGTTACGCCTCTAATCATTTTGGTGTGTTTTCTAGGCATGCTCTTCCTTTAGGAAATATGTGTAGGTCTAAGAACGAGTTTCCTTAGTACTACGTAAATAATAAAAAAAATGTTATGCAAATGTATTATCTTACATGAATTGGGATGATATTTTATCCAGGAGCGGATCCAGGATTTTTTTTCGGGAGGGGGGGGGGTTACTAATTTTTGACTCAGTTTTCGACTAATTTTACTGATTTTTGCCTAGGTTTTACTAATTTTCGACTTATTTTCGACTCGGTCAAAAATTTCGGGGAGAGGGGGTTCAAACCGGGTAACCCCCCCCCTGGATACGGCCTTGATTTTATCAGCTGCATCAAATAATGAAGACAGGTTTAATTTTTTTTTTATCAGTTTATCCTAAATGAATTAGAGAAACATTACTTAAAGAAGAAAGGACGGCGTAAGACGAGTCCAAGAAAGCGTTGGGTAACTATATGCCTTAAAAAAGTCAATGAGTTTAAGACACCAATTTTATGAGAAAAGGATTAATTATTAGTCTGATCTAAGTGATTGTTCGAGGATTATTCTGAAAAAAAAAAGAATTCGAGGAAGTATCGGGTAGTTTGTCAAAAACATGGCACGTGGTAGAGATAGTACTTCAGCAACAGGTGAAAACGTTCCTACTTGAATTTGTAAACCAAGAATATAAAACGCTAAATAACACTGATGAACCGTTCAAAAAAATTGGAAATTGCTTCTTAATTTTACGATAACGTGTTACTGAAAATAAAATTTTGGCCGCAGTTATATGATCCATGGACTTTTTATTATGGACTTGATTTGAATCTGAAGTGTCAATGTATTTAAAATCTGTATCATCAAGTTTGACCAATTAGGTCTTCTGTGAAATGAATAGTAACACCTATGGCGGCGATGTTAGTTCATCCAGGGCCGTTAAAATTTATCCTTCCATTAATAGAGCAGTTTTTCATGTCCGTAATTATTTGTGCACTAAAAGAGGGTTTCTTCCTATCGAGTTTTCAAGAAACTTGCGTGACTCCTATCCATAAGGGTTGCGGGGCTAATAATTTAGGAAAGTGTAGGACTTCAGTTCTTCCTTTCTTATCACGTGTTTTAGATAAGTGCTTTGCTGCCCGTCTTTACGCATATTTAGAGCGTCAAGACGTGTTAGAGCCTACTCAATTTGCAGCTTGGCATGGTAATTAAACCCAAAAAAGCTGTTGACTATATATCTATTGTCGTTGAAGAAGCACTGGACCAAGGGTAAAGAGTATTAACAATATTTTCAGATATAATCAAGGCATTTCTCAACTTGGACCAGGCTTTGCTGCTTATGAAGTGTGTGTTTTATGGTATAATTACCCAAGAGTCCAAAGCCTTCTACAAGGTTCTGTTCTTGGACTGTTGTGAGATTTAATTTTTTCTAAATGATCCACTAAAATGGGTAATCCTGATGTTTGCTGATGACATGTCGCTGGTTTGTCTTGTAATTACAGAGAATGGATTAATTGAATTGACTAGGCCTGCGGAAAACTCATAGCGGCACCAAGCCGGGAGAGGCTGACAAAGCTACGCATATTTCTCTTCCATTCCAATCTATTCAAAACCTCCCTCTTTACACTTTTCTACGAAGATCCTGTTTCTCTTAAACATTACCTTACGACATCCTCCAACTCCAATCGGGGATGACCTGCTTTTCGTTTAACCCAGACGGTTAGCCAAAAAGGACAATCTTTGGCAACCTGTCATCCTTCATCCACAGAATATGCCCAAGCCATCTCAACCTTTCTCTCATTATAGCCCTAGAAAGCGGGTTTGAACCGCACTTTTCGTACAGCCTACTGTTTGAAATACGGTCAGTCAATCAGGTACCCAAAACAACACATAGGCACAAGTCTAAATTGACAGTTTTGTTCCTAACTTTTCTGCCCTAAGACACCATCAGTAAATCCACAATTTATTTTCATAAAATTATTCCATCCATCTTGTACTCTCCATTGTCAAATTTTATACTCTCAAATTTACTATTCAATTGTTCATGGAAAGTTTCTCTTAAATCTTTATTTTGGAGTCTAAAAATGTCATAACTTCTCGGAGAGTAGTTACCCTTCCTAAATTTCAGCTTTAAGTTAACACTACTTTATGGTGATCTTTATTTTAATATTAAAAACAGCACTCCTATATACCCTAGTATCTTGAATTAATTTTGCCAGTCTTTGGATTAATCTTCCAGGAACGTGGCATTATTATTATTTTTTTTATCTTTCTTCGGATAAAAAAAGCAACTACAAGTATGAAGTTTGAATTCGTAATGATACAATAAATAAAAATGTCTGTAAACTCTAAGCCTACCATTTGCAAAATAAAACTTTCATTTTTCCTGAGAAGAATGGTCGGGGATTTGTACTGTTTTTCGGTGGTTTTCAGAGGGAGTTGATGCCTTAGAAGCACCAAAATAATATATTTAAATTGTCTGATAGTCTTAAAAATGTTCTGGTACTTTTTAAAGCAATTTTCTCTACAAATTTGTGCAGCACTTGAAACCTTACCATTTATGCAATGAACTAACGATTATGTATGATTGTAATATGGCGTGCCAGCTAAAATGGTGCAAGTCCGTGGAATTTTGGAAAAGGAAAGGGGGAGGGGGCTTGTATGTTAAGCATCATGAAATGAATTTTTGGCCTACATTTTTAAACTTTTAATGAGAGGTACTTCAGATAGGTACAGATGGAAATTCAACCTCTGACTTCCCTTCATCTTGAGAAATTTATTTGTTAAGTGTGGACTATGCGTGCTGAGTAATTGGAACTTCTATCTTATTTCAGAAATAATAGTTTGGAAACGGAAAGGTTAATTTTATGAAATTGAAGCATTGGATTCAAATGCCAAGACGCTTATTTACACTTAAAGAATTGTCTTAACTTTTTATTCGGTTTTATTTACGAAAGTTAGTTTTATTTTAACAGCAATTACCTCTAAATGAGCAAGTTTTCTTGAATCATTATAAAGTAATAGAGATGTGAGGACTTTGGTTGCCCCCATTATATTCGGGGTAACTTTGAACATGGTAGTCAGAATTTAAATACAAAACCTAGTTCGATTATTAAAAAAAAAGAAAAAAAAGATTCAACTAAACAAGCCAACCTAAAGATTGTTTATGCCAAAAAAGTTAATCCCAACTGTTAGGAGGAAAAGATAAATTTGCTGTGGAAATAGGAGACCTTTGACAATATTTTTTTTCAGTGACAACCTGATCTGAATTTTCAGATATCATTAAGGGCTGGGTACACGTAGCTGATTTCGGGAACCGATTTCAGCATCAGTGGACAAACGATAGCGGTATGAGAAATTGGATGAAAGAAAAATTTATTGCGCGAGATTTTCAAAACAAAAAATCATGGACATAAATAGTCAACTGGAGTTTATTAATAGTTGCATAATTGACCTCAGTTTAATTATACAGTTTAGTTCTCAGCTGAGTAGCGGGGTCTTTCACCACAGACATCTCTGGCTGACTGTTTATTTGTATCCCTATTTTTAATGTGATGATCATGTTGAAAATTGGCGCTGATTTGTAAATCGGCGCCGAAAACTAGAAAATGTTTCAAGCTCAAATCGACGCTGATTTCTTGTAAAATCGGTGCTGATTTGGAAATTAGTTCCCGAAATCAGCTACGTGTGCCCAGCCCTTTAATTATAATAATAAAAATGAGAGGCTGAGGCTATAATCTGCTAGTGCTACCTATTTGTGCTACTATTGCTATAGAAAGTAGCAGATATTCTATACGACAATCCAACCCTATTTTCTGCTCAACTACTTAAAAATCTCGCTGCATAGCTTAAATTTTCAAGAGTACATAATGGCGAAAAAGACATACGACCAGCTTTTTAAGCTATTATTGATTGGAGATTCAGGAGTTGGAAAAACTTGTATTCTGTTTAGATTTTCGGATGATGCCTTCAATACAACTTTTATTTCAACCATTGGTAGGCCTAAGCTATGTTTTTGTCCCCACTTTGGATGTATTTAGGGTACAATTCTACTTTAGCCACTTTTGGCTATCTTGGAAAGGGTTTCGGTTAGGAATATGAAACTTTCAAGGATGGGTCTACAGGCTAAAGTAGCCTATGTCCTGGGAGGTATTTTGAAGTACCTACATCCACTCCTTGTCCCTCTAGAGGATCCCAAAACTTGCCTATGTGACAGGTCTATACCAATTGAACTTTTGATAAAACCATATTTTACCTGAATACTTGAGATATTTTTCAATGCCTGCTGCTTTACCTGCTTAGATTGGCCTTGTCTGATTTGATGGTCCTGGTTGTTGTTTTCATCCATTGTGAATTTAAGTGTTTTGAGTTTTTTTTCTTGGTCTTATCATGTTTGATGGTTGGACGAAAGTTTCCTCTTTGTTCCAATGAATCAAATTTTTCTAAAGTTGTGACCTATCTATATTGCTCTTTCAGCCCAGAAAAAATTGGTGTGCCAGAAAGAAATTATTGGGCTTTTTTTTTTAGAAAAACTGTAAATATACGTACATTGTAAATCTACACACACAATTATTGCTTGTTCATGACTTCTGGAAAATTTGTCCCACTCCCTTACCCTTAACATACTTTTCTTAAATTGTCAACTAACTGAAATTAGAGACCCAACAACTAGAGCAAAAGTGTAAATGAAGATTGAAAGGTGTACAAGGGTGAGTGAATATCAATCATGCCATTACTGCTGTTAAATAATCAAGATCTCTCCTAAACATAGTCTACATATTTCTTATATAATGTAAGATATTTAATTACTATAGAAAGTGGTATTTAAGGGTTTTTGAAGTCTTTGATAACAGATATGAGGTACAAATTGTAATATTCATGTTCTGAAAAAATAGTATATAGCCAACATACTTCACAGAGGGTACATAATTTCTGCTTCAGTTTCAACTGAAAGATTTTTTTAGTCTGTATAATTGGAATGTCCAAAGCAGGACCCTCTGATCTGAGGGTCCCCTTCCTAATCTTAATAATTATAGGGCTGCACACCTTTTGACTTGCGATTGTTCAGGGATCAGAAATGTGCACTATCTTCTCAGACTCAGCTGTAAAGTGGATTTCTAAAGTGCACAAATCAACATCTGACTAAGATCTATGCTGCTTTTGAAATCTTCTCTTTGACCTACAAGAAAGAAATATTATCATCCAGTTTCACCATGTTCTAAGTCATCAGGGTGTACACTATAATGAAATTGCTGGCATGTTGGCAAATTCTACAGTGGATAAACCTATTTCTATCAACACCAGGTCTTAATGTGACACAATACAAATGGTTTTTACCTCCTATTCTCATCTTGCCCTGGCGGAAAACTAGTGTTCTTTATTTCAGAATAAAGAGTAACTCTCTGATTTTAAGAAAGAAACTCTCTGATTTTTAAGAAAGGAATACACTTGGAATAAAAGCAATGATTCATACTACAGATTTTGTTTTAAAGTACCAGTGACTTTACAACACAAAATTTTTGAATGCTACAGTACAGTTTACCTAGAAGCAAATATCAAACATACATTTAAAAGACTAAAGACAAATAAAGATATCGACAAGCCATTTAAAGCCAATTACAATGCAGGAGATGAAAGACACATGTACAAAAGCATTAGTTATTTTCTCATGGATAACAATATTGTTTGAGTCAGTTTACCCATAGAGTTCTGCAGTGCAGAAGAGAGCAAGTAGGTTGAGCCATATTGGTACCAGCTGGCCTATAGGCCTTAAATTATTGGGAACAGGCAGCTCGGGTACTCGTGTTTCCCACAAGCCATCCAATTCCCTTGTTCCTTAGTTTTCTTTTGTTTTATGTTATTGTATTTGTTATATGTCAACCAAGAATATTATATTCCTTAATAATTGTATAGCAAAAAAAAGGTTATATAAAGATTGTGTTGATGCTGAAGGAAAAAAGCAGCTTTTTTGTTTATCTGATGATTGTATTGATTTTTGATTTATCAATTGTGTATTCAGAAGAAACCTCCTCGAAACCGAAAGGAGCCTCTTATGGATTCCAGGTGCTGTTTTTCAAAGCAAGAAGAAGAAGGGATCATTTAGGGAGTGGACTTTAATTTTACATTTGGTGTTTGATTTGAACCAATGTTGGTATTCAAATGTCCCCAATATGTATTCCTAATGAGTATTATTTTAACATAATGTAGTGTCTGCACCTTAAAACAAAGCACAGCATATGACCTAAAGCATAGTCAGTGCTGTAGCATTGACTTATCAAAGCTTACCATAATGTTGAGCATTATTGTGTGTTATATTGTTTTTGCTCGTCTATAAAATATAGAACACACGATCATAGAAAGTCAGACAAGGGTTCATTTAATCCTAACTTCCAAGATCCCATGTCCTTTTTTGGAAGTTTAGTTCTTTTTCGAGGAAATTTGGCTTAGTAAAAAGCATCTATGTGTATAGAGTATGTTGTTCTTGCTGAAAACTTTATTTGCAGAAAAAAACAATGTTTAAAAAATGGACATCAGCAACACAAAACAGTGTTGTTTGCAACAAAATAAGCTACAGTTCGGCAGCAAAATAGAAAAGTTGTAACTGACACAGTGAGTAAGAAGTTTCCATGATATCAATATCAATATATGTATTTAACAACAACTATAATCTACATACAAAAATCAATATGGTTCACCCAAAACAAAACGGTTGATGGGGGATGAATCAGGTGAAAAAAAAATACATACATATTTAAATTCACTATAATAAGAAAGAAAAAAGAAAACAAATAAATGTAAAATAATAATGGTTATACTGTGAGGGCAGCAACTACATATCATGTCCATACTGTGGGGTCGCACTCACCAACCAACAATTACAACAGTTTAAATCGAATCAAGTCCAATTTCCTCTTGAATTTCTTTCCCTTTTTACATAACGTTTAGGGGCCCAGGTTGTGCTTAAATGTGCTTTATTTTTTGCTTTAGTGTGAATATTATGATCATTTCTTTACTGAGAATTCATATTAGAAAATAATCCTTTGTTCTTATAAGTTCTTTTACCTTTCATGTTCTTTGTAATATTATTCTCACATTTATGTTTAAACGACTTTTGTCTCCAATTCAGTAGTCTCTTTACTTTTAATTTTTCTTTTGTAGGGATTGATTTCAAGATCAAAACAATAGAATTGAGAGGATTTAAAATAAAACTACAGATATGGGATACAGCTGGACAGGAGAGATTTCACACAATAACAACATCCTATTACCGTGGCGCCATGGGCATTATGCTTGTTTATGACATAACCAATAATAAAACCTTCGACAACATTGGAAAATGGATTAGGCAGATTCGCATGGTAAGAGTATGGCTTTAGTTTTTTTTTAGAAACTATGTCACACCTGGTTCAAGGCAAGAGTATGTCCATATTAAATTTCAAACTGGTTAATGGCTAAAGAATTGCTAGGGAGACTTGATTAGTAGCCTACTTAATACTGCCTAAGAATCGAGTTTTTTCCTGATAAGAGCCTTGCGCATTAGGGAAGATATATAGATGGCATTTAAAGGTATATAACTTAAATTTAGTAATATATATACCACTATCTCATATCATATAATGCTTGCGCCCCTCCAGACTCAAAACTTGGGAACCTTTGAGACATTATAAAACACCATGGAAAAACAAAGTGCACCCCATTCCTGCATTCCCCATTTCAATCAAGGGAAGATTTGGTGTGGTATTACAGGTTAAAATCTGGATACCTGTTGCTGAATTCTCTTCGATTCCAATGGAAGCTCCATCATTCACCACTGTGTAGGTGGTGTAAAACATCAGTGGAAACCCCCCAACATATCTTTTTTGAGTGTATGGTTCTGGCACCACAAATCACAAAGATTAAGTTAAGTTGCCAGAAAATGGGTGTTCCAGAAACATTTGATACCATCATCAATTTAAAACAACATCGTAACACTGAAAGACTAATCTATAATTTGATGATCCAGATCATGAAGACGACAATGGAACATTGATAGAATTCTACAGTGCAGAAGAGAGCGAGAATGAGTAGGAAGCACTGTATTGTTACCAGCCGGCCTATTGGCCTTAAATTGGGAACAGGTAGCTCAGGTACTCGCGCTTCCCACAACCCATCATCAAAATTATGGCTTCAAATGACATGCCTAGTGGAGTGTATTTTTAATTTTCAGGTGCTGCTTTTACAGATATAGAATTAATGCTGACCATTTCTGAAAACATAACTGAGCTGAAGAAAAAGAAGGATTGAAGATACGAAATCAAAGGGTGAAATGACTGCATGGTAGTCCATATACCCTCATACAAATTCTGGAACTGGAACTATCTATATAAATACACACAAGAATGATATGGGAGTGGCTATTCTCTCCACCTGAAGGTGATCCAAATGGTCCCTCCTTCATCCCCAGAACCTGAAAAAATTGTAGATTAAGAATATGCTTGTTTTCGTATTTTCAATTCCCTCCCGTCAGTGAAGATCCTGGGGTATCCTGGCCACTTTTTATTCGAAGGAGGGAGAGGGGTCTATCCTTGCAAATTTTCTTCATAAGGCCTGATTTTACCAAAATGTTCGCGTTTGGCCAAAGGGGGTTTCATAGAATAATGAAGCTGAATGGTGACTTCATTTGAAGCCCCAAGCAAAGCTTAAAGTATACCCTCCACGATTGAAATTTGTTTTATGTAATCTCAATAGGCTATTCAGTTAATTTGCTTGATGAATAGTTGACAAGAGTCAGTCCACTAAACCCCGGAAAACAGAGTGGGCTACTTTTGATTCATTGGCCCCCGATCATCACTGACAAATAACTACAGGATCCTTCCTTATTTCGCTAGACAGTGTGATCTAAGGTACTTTATGAATAAAGAGAGTCATTTTGTTTGTTTTATTATTATATATTTCAGTGGATCATATTTGTTAACCAAAATGTCTACTTCCTCCATGACCAGCAACATGGATATGCCAAGTATCTCTTTTGGCGTTTGTGCAACATCAAAGGTTGTTAGAAATACCGGTTGCGGTTGAATGGACCACTAAGATCTAACCTAAAAATGGTGGTCCAGACATTCTAAACAGGCCTCTTCCTTAAAGAAAGAGCATTACATTTTATTTTTGCATGTAAAAGAGAGCCCTGTAAAGCAACTTGTTAAAGGTTTGTCAATCAAAGGAGACTGGTTCAGCTATCTTATTTCAGGGTTTCTAGTCTATTAATTAGAAAGATAAAGGTCGGTGTTTCGATGGTACACATAATTGGCAGATTGTTAAAGATGAACGTTTTATTGGAACAATGACAAGGGTGCTTGGTTGGCATTCGAAAACACTGTTAGATGCTGCTGTAGAAATACTCGAGTGCAGAATTATGATGGCATCAACTCTTGTGTGTCATCCCTTTGGAACCTATAAAACGCTTGATTGCAACCAAGCATTTTGCCAAATTCCGGTTTTATGTAGCCATTTTGCTAACTTGCTGAAAAATCTTAGCATATTCAATGATGAGTATTGCTTGCTATTCCAGGAAGATTTGAAGGTCACGGTCTCAAGTTAGATAAAAACTGAATGTTAATCCTAGGTTGAGAGGCCAAGTTAGTTAAAAACAAAGCACTGGTCTAGATCAAAGGACATATTTCTTTATTTTAATTCAGTTTTTTTTTATTCAACATCTTTATTAAATTTAATTCATGTCAGCTTGACGACCGGTTACAAAAAATCACAAATATGCTTAAAAACGCAACCAGTACACAATTGCTAGATTACACAACTAACCAAATAATCACTGAAATAAGCACAAAATAAAGAACAAAAAAGAGATGTTAATAATACTTTACAGAACAATAAATTAAAAAAAGTATTATTAACAGAAAAAAAATTACTTAAATTGTCCTCTCTCGCAATCCAGTCCCACACTCACCAATTGCCTGCAAGGAGATGCTCCTGTCTCAAAAAAGTTTCACAAAGGGCCATAACATGGTGATTCCGACATTTAGAAACAAAATCAACTATCTCATCACATGAAGAAGTAAGGTGGCAGCTCCACGAACACGTATTGAAATGAGCATTTAGCATATTTCCAAGATACGAGGAATCACAATATTTACTACTGCAAAAGTCGATAACTCACGGTAGACCCTTCATTCGACAAATCTGAAAGTAAATAAATATCAATATCAAACGGGCAACTTTCCAACCGGCTCAACCTCGATGAGGTACCGATTGGTACATCATACATATTTGTATCTAATAAACACTTCCATAGCTCTCATTGTGAAAAGGCGGAGCTGAGCTCTAGGAACGAATAAATAATTATAAGAGTATTAAATGAAAAGAGAACAAAATATTGATAGATAATAAACCAAAACAACAAAATAAGCACAAGCAACTAAAAGCAATCCGCCAGTGACCGAATCCTGCAAGCAATGGTCTCTGCGTGGAGTTTTGCAAGAATTAGCCCACAATCAGACCAGCCATTTCGCACTCCAAAACTATCCCTTGCCGTATTCAGAATGTCACGACGGCGTTTCTTTAGGGCCTCTGACACGAAAATGCCTGACTTAGCAAGTTTAATTTTGCTCTTGAAAACTTTCCTTGCCAATTCACTGTTTCTCAACTTCACAAACACCGATGCAATATCTCTTTGGTCTTGTGTAGTGGAATTATTTAAACGGTAGTGGTAAATACTCTGGAAGTCATTTTGCGAAAAACCGGTAACTCCCATTTTCTGCGTTATGTTGTTACTTTCAAATCGTTGTTGTTACCTGAAGCAGTTATTGTTGTTACAATAACTGTTTCACTCCATGGAAAACTAGGCTATCTAGGAGCTTTTCTTGTGCAAAATCGTCTATTCTACTTTCGATCTGTGCCATGCGATTTTCCAGCCCTTGAATTTCTGCTTTCAAACTTTTGTTTTACTTTAATAAGCTTTGAAACTTTGGTGTACACTCAAGGGACACTGAGGCATAGATTTCACTAATTATTGTCTGACACGATTGTTTTAAGGAATCCTCACTTTTCTGTTGTTTATCCCCATAATTTTCTAAAACTTTCTCAGTAATTGTTTCCGTCATTGATTTTTGCGTTCTTGCAATCTCATCCTCGCTAGCAACAATTCTTTCCAATACCTGAGATGATGAGCTCGCTGGTTCCCTGATCTTGATGGCAGCTTATGATTTGCTTTGTTTGTAGATTTTAGGAGAGCTTTTAGCTTCTTCAAACGCAAGCTTTACTCCTTTTCCCGTTTTTTGCTCCTTGTTCCTTAATTTTAGCTTCATACGATACCGAACTTTTTTTTCAATGTGTCCTATTTCCTTGTGATCTCCGTAGCAGAAAACAGTGAAGTTTTCTCGGCCTTTGCTATCTTCAACGATCTGCAGGACTCTGACTGGCCTTAACGGGAATACTTGGAAACGAGCTAGGGCTAAATCAAACTGTTTAAAGGGCATTTTGAAGACAAAAACGAGACAAAAAAATCACTTATCTTTCACTGAGCAGGCCCACCAATGGCAATGACAATCACCTTCGGTGAGTGGCCAGATGGACCGTGGAGACCTGTAAACGTTTATTCCATCTTAATCTGACATCCACAACAACGGTTATAATATTATCCAATAATCCAACGCAAATTTTTCACAGTGCTATCTGATTTCACAACTTCTGTAATCACTGAATTAATTCAAGGTTAAAGAATCAAGTTAAAACAATTCAAAAGTCCAAACAGGTGTAATCTCTTTGAGAGCTAGTTCAAGACTGAATATAGTTCGAGTGTTTGATTTTAGTTTTGTCTGTTAACCTTTTTTTCTTTTTATTTCTCAACAGGTTTGTACAAATTTATGCATGTAAATGTAAGCATACTGGCTGGAATTTTGACTAGGAGATGGTAGATTTGTGTGCTACTTTTACAATTCAGTTAAGATGTAAGTAAACACTGCGACAACTAAACAGCTCCCGAGTCAACGGGAGGGTAGTCACCCATAAGTGGTGTAAGAATTTGTATAAATATAAGCAAAAACTGAAATATAAGCAGAAAATTAGACTACAGCCTTCCTGGGGGGGGGGATAGTTTTCGTCCAGATTCGCACGCTAGAACTTGGATGACCCTTTTAGGAAAAGAAATGTAAGTTAAAAATGCATACAATTAAATAGCAACCAAGCCAATGGGTGGGCGCCCCCTCCTCTTGATAGTCAACATATTGATATAAATTAAAATAAAAACTAAATAAGAATTAAACTGCTACCAAGCCTAAGCGGGGTCATACCCCCTCCTCTCTGGACTCGCCAAGGTATCAACTGTGGTTTCCCATATAACACCAACCATATTAATCGTTCAACCTATCTGAAAACAAGGAGAAATGGGGGGGGGATTTTCTTTCTAGGGATTTCAGACGGCTCCACACCCAACATTTTTTTTAGAAAGAAATAAACCCAGATTAAATTTTCATCCCCTCCCAGAAAATATTTTGTTTGGTCCTTCTCCGTGAAGCCTTCTTTTTGTGCACCATTAATCTTTCATTTTTTTTAAGTTGTTCGAGAAACTTTATTTTTAAATTTAACTTCGAGAAGCTTCTTCGAGAACTTCATTTTAAATTTAAACTTTTTTTTTAATAAGAAATAGTTTACAGGCTTATCCTGTTTACATAATAAAAAAAAAGAGGAGTAAATGTGTTAAACAAGTTTGATTTTATGTCGCTATGTTTTGTATCTGATTGGGAAAAGGCAGCTTGTTGTATAACTATTACATAATGGATTTTTTTTTAGTATGCTTCTGAAGATATACAACTAATGATCATAGGAAATAAATGTGACATGGAAGATTATAGGCTGGTCAGTAAGGACACAGGAGAAAGGGTAAGCTTTAACTTTTTTTTCAGAGGTTAATAAAAAAGACTTTTTCAACAAAATAAGTTTTTAAAAAAAATTAAAGAACTCTATTAAACCAAAATGAACAAAAATTGAATCAAATGGTCTACCAAGAATACAACTACCACAAATCAGTATCAATAAATAAATGAAACCCAAAACAAACAGAAAATAAAAATAATAACGAGGAGAAAATAATATGAGCGGGGTTCTAAACCCCAAACTTTCTAAATGCCAGAATATAATTTGTACTTTACTGGAAAAATTCAAATGAATTTACAGAAAAAAATATGCATTGTCAGTTTAATATACATATGCTGATATTTATTCCTTAAAATCTTAATTGATTTTTAATATCAATAAAGTACGAAAACATTATTATTATATGTCCCCAGGGCATAACTTACAACCTTAGCCCTGAGGGCGGTGGGGGGGGGGGGGGGTTATCCTCAAAGACCTAATCTCTAGAACTTTCAACTACGTTCAACAGAATGGCCATCTAAAAATTTTGATTGGATGTGTTTGGGGAAATGGTGGTCGTAAGAGGGGTGTTTTTTACCCTCCAAACACTTTCGACTATTAAAGAGGGCAGTAGCCCTCTCAATTTCCAATTGAACGAGCCTTTTTTGAAGTTTCTGTGACAACACTATCTATAAAAACCTTATATGCCCCCTGGACATAACTTACAACCTTTGCCCTGGGGGCTCTAGGGGGTTTTGTCATCCTCAAATACATAATTTCCAGAACTTTCAACTTCGTTGAACAAAAAGGCTATCTCAAAACTTTGATTGAATATGTTTGGGGAAATGGTGGGCGTGAGAGGAGGGTTAGTTGCTCTCCGATCACTTTCGACTATTAAAAAGGCACTAGTCATTTAAAATTCAAATCGAATTAGCCCTTTTAAGTTTTTACGACAAAACTTTCCGTAAAAGAAAACCTTATATGCCCCCAGGGAATAACTTACAACCCTTGTACTTAGGGCTCTGACGGGGTTATCCATCCTCAAAGACCTAATTTCTAGAACTTTCAACTACGTTAAACAAAATGGCTGTCTCAAAATTTTGATTGTATGTGTTTGGGGAAATGGTGGGCGTGAGAGGGGGGTTAGTTGCCCTTCAATCACTCTCGACTAACAAAAAGAGCACTAGCCCTCTGAATTTGAGCTGCGGGGGGTGTCATCCTCAAAGACGTGATTTCCAGAATTTTCAACTACGTTGAAAAAATGGCTATCTAAAAATTTGATTGTATGTGTTTGGGGAAATGGTGGGCGTTGGAGGTGATTAGTTGCCCTCTAATCATTTTCAACTATTAAAAAGGACACTAGCCATTTCAATTTCCAATCGAATGAGCCGTTTTTGAAGTTTCTACGACAACGCGTTAAAAAAAAACCGTATATGCCCCCAGAGCATAACTTACAATCCTTGCCCTGAGGGTTGGGGGGGGGGGGTGTCATCCCTAAAGACCTAATTTCCAAAACTTTCAACTACGTTGAACAAAATGGCTATCTAAAAATTTTGTTTGGATGTGTTTGGGGAAAAGGTGAGCGTGAGAAGGGGGTTAATTGCCCTCCAATTGCTTTCGACTATTAAAAAGAGCACTAGTCCTTTGAATTTCCAAGTGAATGAGCCTCTTTTCAAGTTTCTACAACAAAGCTTTCTATAAAAAGCTTATATGCCCCCAGGAAATAACTTATGGCCCTTGCCCTGAAGACTCTGGGGGAGTGTCCTGCTCAAAGATATAATTTCCAGAACTTTCAACTGTGTTGAATAAAATGGCTGTCTCAAAATTTTGATTGGACGTGTTTGGATAAATGGAGGGCGTGGAAGAGGTGTCAGTTGCCTTCCAATAACTTTCGACTATTAAAAAGGGCAATAGCCCTTCAAATTTCCAGTCAAATGATCCCTTTTTGAAATTTTTACGACAACGTTGTCTATAAAAACATTATATGCCCCCAGGGCATAACTTACAACCTTTGCCCTGAGGACTGTGGGGGGGGGGGGCTGGCTGGAATTCTCCAAAAAGACCTAATTTCCATAGCTTTCAACTACGTTGAACAAAATGGCTATCTCAAAATTTTGATTGGATGTCTTTGGGGAAATGGTGGGCGTGAGAGGCGGGCTAGTTGCCCTCCAATCACTTACGACTATTAAAAAGGGTACTAGCCCTTTGAATTTCCAATCGAAAGAGCCCTTTATGAAGTTTCTACAACAATGCTTTCTATAAAAACCTTATATGCCCCCTGGGCGTAACTTACAACCCTTGTTCTGAGGGCTGTGGGGGGAGTTTCTTCCTCAAAAACATAATTTCCATCCGGACATCAACTACGTTGGACAAAATGGCTATATCAAAATTTTGATTGGATCAGTTTGGGGAAATGGTGGGCGTGGAAGGGGTGTTAGTTGCCTTCCAATCACTTTTGACTAGTAAAAAGGGTACTAGCCATTCCAATTTTCAATCGAATGAGCCCTTTTTGAAGTTTCTACGACAACTTCTTCAATACGAAGTGTCCTGGTCTATAGGAAAAAAAAAGTAATGATACATCGTGCCAACATCGTTCTTTACTTAGGCAGCACTATTGCGCTCCCTATTATAGGGGTCTCTAGTCTACCCGGCCATCATCTCCCTCTCTGTCTTCCTTATCTCCCTTCCTGCTCCTCTCCAAGTTATACTTAACTTAAATCTTGAAACCTGAAACTTTATGCCAACCACCCTTCCTCATCCCGAGGAAGGGTGAAATCCCTGTATCCGAAAATCCCTGTTTAACTTTAAGATGAAACCTTAAAATTTCGTGTATTCTTCCCTAATTTTAGTTGAACCCTCTAGTTTGAACTTGCAAAAACTGTGCAAATGGAGACATAAATGTGCGTAAAAGATAAGAACAATATATATATATATATATATATATATATATATATATATATATATATATATATATATATATATATATATATATATATATATATATATATATATATATATTCATTGAGCTGATTCGTTTTAGTCTTTTTTAAATGCGAGCAATAATCCTTACATACATATCTTTCTCTAAATCTAAATGACAAAGCTTAATAAGTCAACATGAGTTTTTGTTAAAATAGGACATTAAATACGGTTTTTACTTCCTACCTCCATTAAACTTTCATACAAAATAGGTGCAGCTTTGTCAGACGTATAAGGATTCCGAGGAGTTATCTTCAGTAGCCTGTGTTTGAGAACCTGCAGATAGAAATGATTTAATTTCGTGAAAATAAAAATAAATCATTGCAAGTTATTTTTCATTAGGACGTTTTGTTTATCAACGCGCTTTTTTTTTTTTTTTTTTTTTTTTTTTTTTTTTTTTTGAAAGAGTATACCAGAGGGAGAACTGTAAACCTCCAGCTAAGGATTTTTCACCTGGAAATTGCTGTGGTCACATTGTTATACCTACCAGGCTTTGCACTCTAGAAATGGCACCGAAAATGCCATTTTTTGTGCCACATGGCACTTCACTATGGTGACGTTGCGACAAATTTATATGAAAAAAGCATGTAGATATGAGCATTAGTTCTAAATGAGCCATTAAACAACTCCACGATCTTGGGGTAGCCTGCTAGCCCTGGTAAGAAAAGAAGACCCATCATTTCTGCATGTGGAAAAAAAAAACGTTGTTCCTTGTTTTTCAAGTTGAGGATGTCAAAGCTTCCGGTTTTGGGTTTTAGACAATTAAAAACTGCTTGGCTATCCTAAAATTTGTGATTGCCGACATTTCAGCCTCTTTGGGTAAAACTCGATATTTTGTGATGCAAAATAGCTGAAAACCACAATATGCTGTGGTGCGATCAAGGCATTAGATATTGCCACTTTCATACAAACGAGCTGTCTCACATTATTCACCAATCACTGGTTCAATACGATCATCGCTTGGAAAAAAAAACGAAAAAAGACACGTCAGTGCTACCCATGCAAAAAAAAAAAAAATATTTTCCTTATTATTCAAGGTGGGATGCTGTAATTCCCAAGTTTAGCATTTTCGACAATGGCGATTTCAATTTTGCACTTTGTATTTCGATATGCTGCTATTTTGAGGGGTCTCAAGCCCTTTTTCAAAATATCCGAGAATTTGTTTTCATAATAAACTTTTACTATCAAGTTAAAACTATATAATAGTTATCATTCCTGAATCCGTCTTCAGATGAAACTTGTTTCTAATTAGACAGTTTTTTTCAAAACTTTTTTTTTGTCTAAAGTTATAAAGATCCTTTCATGCCGACCTTCATGCAAGAGATCGAATGGCCCATCATTATTGTATTAATTTAAGGAGATTTTCAAAAAAATGTAAAAAGAGATACTAAAATCCAGACCGATCGGAAATAAAGTCATATGATAAGGTAAAATTAAAACGAACAGGATTTACTATGAATGAATAAATGAACCCTTAAACGAACAGAAATTAGAATGAATAATAACGGAAAATTTAAAATGATCAGAATTTACCACAAATAGAAGTTGGGTAGCGCCTCCTATAAACCATTAAAACTATTGTGTCAGTTGGCCCTCTATTGAAAACGATATGTTTTTCAAAATGTTTTTCTTTTTATGAAAACATCAAAAAAAAGGAAGGAAATACAATACTGATCAAGGTTACATGAAGTTAAAAAAATATGTCATAGAATAAATACATTTATTGCTTCCAATTTACCTTACTATTGTAAAAGGACTCTTTTTCCGTCTTAAGCTTTCCTTTTTATTATTTTTCATTTAAAGGTATAGAGAACCTTTGCCTAAATAAAACTCTTAAACAAACATTGATTTTTAAAATATAATGGTATATAAAACAAGAATTACTAGAAGTTTCACTAAATTTATTTTTACAATTTTTTAATAAAAAAGGAAGAACTGTTTTAAAAGATATTTTGATTTCACTAAGTGCAAGTGACCCTTTTGAGGTTTTACGAGGGTGGTAACGCCTCTTGCTGTTATTGGGATTAAATAATCATGGAAAAAGAAACATTTTCAGGCATATTCAGGAATTTATTACGTGTTAGAGATACCTATTGCGTTGTACTAACCCTATACTGTCAACTTTGCTGGACTGATTTAGTAGCACAAATTAATACTCCCAATATCTTTTCATTAAGAGACTCTAGATGGCAAAAGGATTTCTTAAAATAGAATTTGCTCGGGTTCCATGTCTTATTTGTCTATGCTATTTGTATCATTTTTAGATTTTTTTCTATAGCAAAATATTTTTCTACTATTTGTTTCGAATGAGCCATCTCATTCCTGAGGACCATTTCTTATTTATTTCTAAACTGGGTTATTTTTCATCTACACTTTTCAAAATTCGAGCCATCTTGAAAATATTTTCAAAACGAAAATTTATCTAGAATTGACCAGGTACTTTAGACCAGATTCAGCTATCTTTCCCTGAGCATTATAAATACTCAACTCTCGGGTGCTTGGATTTTTCTGGGGGGGGGGAGGGCTTAAAAAATGTTTAAAAGGGATTCAAAGCTTCGAAGCAAGACTTTCCTAGTAATGACATATTTTCACCGAATGTTCTAAATATTCGCACCTCCGGTATTTTTATTCCTGGGAGAGGGAGACCTAATCTCTTCCCTCTCTATGCTAGTCTATGTGGATAACGACGACATAACTACTGGTTTAGAATGTTTGATTATTTTCAGATAGCAAAGGAGTACAATACGCTGTTCGTTGAAACCTCTGCCAAGGCCAATATCAATATTGAGAAAGCTTTCACCGATTTAGCAGACGCAATACTGTTAAGTAAGCCTCCAAGTTCGAATGCTGATGTGAATAAAGTTCAAGTAGATACAGGTAGTCAACTTGGAAGCTCAAAGTGTTGTTAAGTTATTCTTTTCAACTTTTATTTCAATGTTCAGATTTTAGTCGTTTCGATTGGATTCAGCTTGTTTTTAATTTTCAATTCATTCCAGTTTGATTGTATACCTCTTTTGTTTTCAAGGATCATGTGTCTGAAATAAGGGCTAGTCCTAGATGATTTGTCATCTCTGGTGAAATACACACCTCTTCCAACTATGTATGTTTTTTTTATATAAAATGTTAATCTGATAAAAGCTTGTTCTACATAATTAAAAAAAATGTGTCTTAGATAAACATATGGCTTCCCTGCCACCCAGAGCATCAGACGGAACTCATTTCTTTGTGGCATGTAATTTATAGAAATGGTTCCGGTTGGCAGTATAGGGGTGTAGATTCCAGTGGCTTGTGTTATATGCTGCTTTGAACGTTTCTTCGAAGGGAAATCAAGATTTCTGTATGCTGGTTTTGCGGAGACAACTTTGAACCTTATTGATTACATTTTCATAGCTAATTGAAAAATAGGGTTTTGTGTTACTTCATTGGATACATTGAGGAAAAAAATTTCTGAGTGACATATTTTCTGAAATTAAGGACCTAATATTTACTTGTCTGAAAAGTTATACATTAATGGCTTCAAATGGCTCAAAATGGCTTGAAATGCTTCAAACCTCATTAATGACGCGCACGTATTTGACAATAGGCTATGTCATTGTCAAATTTGTAAATTGAAAACATAGAAATGCGTCATGAAGCTATTTCGAACAAAATGGAGGAAATTAGGTTTTGGCTCCTCCAAATCTTGACCGTCTAGTCCAGTCTATGCTTTCGAAATGAAATTACTATTTATAAAATTTTAAAAATTCAGTCTGTAGCTATTAACGTGTCTAGGTTAAGCTTGGATGAATAGATATTTTGATCAGCCTGTTCTTTTAGAAGTAAAAATACAAAGTATATTTAAGAGTATTTAATATACCACTACACCGTAGTGTAGACCTTTGAGGTAGCTTTGATGTTGACCGAAATTTTTACAAATAAGTGTATAACGGAGGTCTACAGGGATGGTCTAGTATACCCGAGTAAAAACCTGAAGCTAATCATAAGAATTTGTAGAATTATTAGCTGAACCTAATATTCTCGTTAAATATTGCAAGTATTGGTGTTGATGAAAGTAATTGTAAGTAAATTGAATAAGGAAATAATTTTAGTAGCATTTAAGTCTTAATGTAGTAGCATTTGTAATAAGTCCCTTGCCAGTATGCTTTTGTCGCGCCTAGTTGTTAAACTTCGTGAGGTTAGATATAATTTTAATAAAACAATTCAAGTTTGTCATTATTTCCCTAGTCCAACTCGGTAACGCTATACTGTATGTGGCATTAGTAGTATTTAATTCCTATAAGAGCCATGTTAGAAAAACAATTACAGCTGTTTGTCCAGTTGTCTAGTTCATCCTACTGTGGATGGCTGCCATGGACTTCGCAATAGGAAAGAGATAACGAGATAAGAAACAGCATTGAGAAATACAAATTCTTCTTTTAAATTCCCTCCAACCCCCCCCCCCCTTCACAAAAAAAACAAATTATTAATCAATTTCAGATCGTTCTATTGGATGAACAAACAGTTAAATATACAGCAAATCAAAAAAACATTTCATTATATTTTTGTCTGGCTTGCCTAACCTAGGAGTGCGTTTCAGCGTGCTCTGGCTACATATCCGTAAAGGTTTGTGTTCCCTGGATTCAGCTTTATCTTTCTACCGAATTATATTTTTTAAATTTGGTTTGCATTTTTGGATTGAAAAATACGTTGTAAAAAGGAAAACTTTCCTATTTTTTGAACAAAAATGGTAACGTCAAGCAAACGCCAATAGTAACGTTAAATAAAAAATACTTCCCTATTCATTTTTCAAGGAAAAATCTACGTAACGTCATAATTCTGGTTCTGTAAATGGATGGATTCTAAACCTAAGAATCCATAAGAATCCAATGATATAAGTATTTTGTTTTTTATTTTGTAGTTACTGCTTGTAGTTACTGCTTCATGCTTGTCTTAGTATCGTATTTCTCACAGGTAAAATAAGCCTGAAGTATTGTCTTGGACGTTTTACCATAAAAGCACTATGTTCTCATGTTAAATGATTGTTATCCAAGTGTGTTAACCAACATGTGGCATTCTGAGTGTTTATTGTAAACTACATCATTTAGGCTACTAGGTTGCAGTTACTACTGTAACCACGATTATACATATAGGGAAGTTAAGATGAGTGGCGTAAGTAGACCATGTGACGCTGAAACGCACTACATCTCATTTGTATTCAATAAGCTTCTAAGTCGAAGTCATAATCCGCTATTTTCCTTTACAAAATACCGAAGTAGAAACGAAGGAATCACTTGAATTGTTTTTTTTTTAAACGGAATTTTTATTGAACTATAAAGAAAAAATTCATGTTTAGATTTGAAAAGTAATAAATGATAAGTAGCAAAAAGTAATCGAAGGTTAAAGTTAATTGACATTTCATGATCTGTAAAACAACAGTTAAGCTTGAAGTAATGCAAGTTGAAAAAAGAAGAAGAAGAACAGTGGCCAAGAAAATTCAATATATTCACACAAATATAGCTGAAAAATGCACTTCACCCAGAGTGACCCCCGCCCCTTTTTGTATCCACGACTCAAGAAGTATGGTTTTTCCGAGACCACTCCCTCTAGAAACGGTAGGAAAATGTGTGTGCTTGAAATTCAGCGTTTCTTTCTTTTTTAAAGCTTTCTCTTTGTTATCCACATGCAGCAGTCAATTCTTTAGTTTTCTTTTCTTTTTGGTTTTTGGATTCAACGTGTACGTTAAATGAACGACTAAACAATAAGATATTCTATGATGATTTGAATGGTGAAAAATTCGATTTAAAATGAACTCCTGTTCTCTGAATCTATAATTATTTACTTTTAATGAACTTGATTCAGGTTAAACTCAGTATAACGGGCTCGTGTCCATTCCAAGAAGTTGATAACTGCACAAATGCCCAGTTGATTTAGACCCACTAGAAGACTCAATGAGATACTACCTTGTTTTTGAAAAGAGTCATATACGTTTTTTTGTTTTGGCCACAGTGACATGAAACATTGTGGAAGGAAATGTGGTTTTGTTAGTATTTGTAGCTTCTGTAAAAGTTCTGGATTTCGTAAAAACATTTAGAGTTATATCTGCCTTTGTGTAATTATATATTTGTATAGCTTTTAATGTAAAATTATTTTGGAGTTTCTGTTTTGCAAACAATGACATTTTAAAATTCATTAATTTAGCAATAAAATATTATTCCTAATCAGAGCTTCGTTTTATGTTTCCACGAATTTATCAGGAGTGTTGTTTTTAACTTTTATACCAAAATAGTATATCATCTAAACCAGTACTTCCTAAACCTTTCCAAATTCTTCTAGGGGGAGGGGGTTGAGGGGTGTTTAAGCTTGGAAAGGAAATTTAGGGGGATGTGAAGCTTGGAAAAACGGCTTTTTTTGTGATAGAAGTGTCATTCAGAAGTTTGTCTTATAGATTTTGAATAGGTTTTGCTTTCTAATAAATTTTTCTCTGACTTTTTGTAGACTGCAGCAATGTTCATGGGTTAAAATTTATTTTGAAAACAATCCACATTTTCCAGCTAGAATAGTCGAGCTGTTTATTCAGTCAATATGTTGCAGTGGAATGACGAAATCAGTGACATAATCAAATATGACAAAAAAAAAAAATGTGACAACTCAATGTTTATATCAATTAAAAAATCTGATAAAATCTTCAAACTGATTACTTAGAGGGTAAACAAATTTTACTTGTCAAGAAGCATGAATAACCTTAACTCGTTACTCATTTTTCTACCCAACTACGAAGGATGCCATGGTTCCCCCCATAGGGTATCAGGATTTTTCAAATGAATCCGGAACAAGGTAAACAACGTACTGAACTTGTTTAGACAAAAGTACCCTGTGACATGAGAGAGTGTACAGAATATCATGGAAATCATGCTTAAATACTTCTGGCGGCTTCAGTTGCAGAAAATTGGCTGCTGTCAGTTAAAAGGTGGTATATGTAAATAAAATTTTTTAACAGATGCATGGAACAGCAAATGAACGTTTTTACTGATCTATGTTTTTATTGATTTCTATCGTTTCTATGTGATACCTAGTGAGACAGAACCTATCATAATACACTAGATTGATGCTCTGCTTGGCAATACTGAGCCCGGGGTTCGATTTCAGCCGCCAAAAGGCTAGGCAACAAGCTTGCTACCTGTCCTTATAAAGCCACCAAATAAAACATCGATTTAACGCCTTGTGTGCCATCTATGGCTCTGGAAAATTCTTATCCTTTTATGAGACATAAATGTTTTAGTAAAATCTAATGCAAATTTTGCCTTATCAGTATTTAAATTTTGCTCGAACGACCCTTTGATCCTTTGCACATTTCAGCCATTTATAAAAGTAATTTATTTCACTCAGTACAGGTCAATAGAGCGGAGTGAAGCCAAGTTCACTTACTTTTGGGATTCGTAAAAATGTCATTTTTGAGGGAAAGGAATGTGCTAATTGATTTTTGTAACCGACTTAGACAATTGGAACTTCTCTTAAACATGTCCGAATATTCCTTTCAAAATTATTCCTACTTCACTATTATGGTAATTTTATCATGCTACTGAAATCAATGTAACTTTGTGACTTGATGTGCCAGCGAATTGAAATTTCTAACCACAATTCCTTGGTAAAAGGTATAAATAAATGAAAATGAAAAAAACAAAACTGAGATATTCTTCAAAAACTGAAATTAGATCAACAACCTTAAATTATTTACCTTATATGTAAAAAACGTCTTCCAATAATTTTACAGAAATTGCAACTCGTTATTTTGTTTTGTTGATTTGTAAAAAGTAGATAGAGAGACGCTGGACACAGATAATATCCTGAGAAAGATAAGGTAAATGATATTTTAAAGTCTGCATGTCAGTTAACGTGTGTTAATTTATAAAATAGGAAAGAAACACGCCACGTTCTGTAATTCTAATTGTGCTTATGGCAAATTAACCAGTTCCGCTGGCTTAGACCATTTTGTTAAGAATAAAATTACTTATTTTTATATCTACCCTTCGTATCAGATATGCTAAGGAGCTTTAATAGACCGGTGTGAATTAGTCAGGCAAGACTATAGAAGGGGGGGGGGGCTGAATATCCGGTGACTGAGACTCAAAAGGGCCCAATACGAAACATCCGGAAATTTACGTTGCAAGACCAATTGTTAAACTAAAAAGGGATGCGGCACAAAAACATTTATCCTTGGGGAAGAGTCTGGGCACTCAGTGCCCTTTCGCTAGCGGAGGATGGAGTTGAGCAAAAGCTTGTTTGCTTTTGCTATTTTACTTACTATGTTTTCTTTACGCTTAGCTATAAATCTGCCCCAACAAGGAACTTGTTTAATCCTTTCAGCTGTTTCTCCTGTAAATAAATTCCTGTGATCAAGGTAGATATTCAATCTATCCCAAGCGATTTTGTGATAAGCCTGCAGCTGCAACTTACCAAAAAAAGAATAATATACATTGGATTTGTTGGTTCCAGATATATATATTCACCGAGTCAGAACTGATATTGCTTAGATTTTCTATTGGAGAAGGATTTAAATTTGCTTTAAAAACGAAAATTGTCCTTTTTATAAACAACTTTCTGCTAATATTCAATCCATTCTTGATAACACGATGTGCATCAAATTCCAAAATGCATTGTGGTAGATGGATAGAACTGAATCTCAGCTACGCTCTGACAGCAAAATTGTCGTCCTTCCTTGGTATGTTAAAACCGTAGGAGAAAAGAAAAATAAGACACCTACAACTGCACAGAGAACATAAACCTTAAAGGATATTTTGAGGGAGTATACGTTCTTGCGTAATTTCATGGGTGGCATCTCTGGGAGGATTGCTCCTACAAAAACACTCTCTATGTCCACTGGCTAGGCCCTAAAAATATGGTGGATTCCTGCAAAACATGGGTGGTATTTGGCTTCAATGTATTTTTCTTTTTTTCTTAGAACCACTTCATATGGAAGGGGTAGTCATATAACCTTCGGATGGGGCTCATTCGATTGGAAATAAAAATTTCTAGTGCCGTTTTTAAGAGTCAAAAGTGATTAGAGGACAACCAGCTCTCTTCAAACGTCCTTTTCCCCCCAAATACATCCGATCAAAATTTTTATATTGCGATGTTGTTCAAAATAGTCAATAGGTCAATTAACTATACCCCAGGGGTAGACATAACCTCCACAGCCCCTGGGGCCACGACTGTAAGTTTTGCAAATTGTCCATTGTTAGCATGTAAGGTTTTTTGATTGGAGGGGGAGGCATGTGTAATCCTGAGTCTCCAAAAAGGCTTAGTGTATTAAGGTGAAATTTTTAGGAAATGTTAAGAGGGATGCCGACCACAATTAAAAACACCATGTGCATGCTGGTTGTTAAAAGGGCGTATCAGAAATATCTAAAGAACGACTGAGGGTAAGTTGAAACTTTTAGAGTATGTTAGTATAGTCCTAGGTACTATTTTGCTTGCGCCCCCGTACCGAACAGGTTTTTCTGGTAGTCCTATTCTACAGGGGCATTACACCCTTTCAAAGAGAACAGGTTTTTCTGATAGGTAAAGATTTCTACAGGTCATTACACCTTTCAAAGAGACGGGTTTTCTATTGTGACATCGATTTTTGGGAAGTCAAACTCATGGATACATGTTTATTTATTTATTTTTAGTGTTAACTGAACAATGACTAAAGGAACATTTGAAGGTGGAGAAAAAAAAAAGGGGTAATTAGCGATTGGATAATTTTATCAAGAAATGACCGAAAAGTGTTTTGGTTTGCACAGTGTTGTCAATTTTAAATAGTTTAAGAAATAAAAAAAATTAACAAGAAATGGCTGAAAAGTGTTTTGAGGGAGTTGAGTTGCACGAGGGTTCAGTTACATGCGGATTCAGTTACACGAGGATTAGTTAAATGGGGTCGAGTAGCACGGAGGTTCAGTTGTACAGGGTTTCGGTTATACAGGGGTTCAGTTACATGGGGGGTTCAGTTGTAATGTGTTTTGGTTATACATGGGTACAGTTACATGGGGGGTTCAGTTTTTTTTTCTGATTTTGTGTGTTTTCGCAAGAAAATAACTGGTCTTTTAGCAAACTTAGCCATAGCTACCTGAATTGATAGGTGATTTGAATAAAAGGAATTCAAATATTTTGTCTATGAAATAGAAACCAACTCAATTTGCGAAAAGATATTCCATTTGAACAACTCTGATCTGATTGAATTGTTGTTGACAATGAGATTTAATCGCTGCTAAGTCTATTGTTATTGCGAAAAGGGTTACTCAATTTACTTCTTAGTGTTAAATGACTGATTTCCAAATACGATCATTTTGAAAAGCAGACAAAAAAATTGGTTTGTCCCCTCATTTCTGTAGGGCAGGAGATAACTTAATTTACTTAGACAATGAATGATATTAATTAGTGATTGATTGTATCAGTGGAGAAAAAAAGGATTAAACTGATTAACAGTTAAGGTAACCCCAAAGGATCTGTTAACTGAGGTAATTTGTTATAAATTTGAAAAATACCTAACGACGAATCGGAAACGTTTGATTAACATTTGAAAAAAAAAGGAGTAATGGGATTTGCGAATTGGAGGAGATGGGATGGTTATGCACTGTATAATACACAAGTGATGTTTTGGAGAGTTAGGGGTTGTGTATGTCTCTTTGGGCTATGTGTGTCTCTTTGGGAGCGTTTGAATCTTTTGGTTACTAAAGTATTATATTTTCATCATGTTTTAGGATATTCAATTAGGATTAACTTAACTTCATTCCTTGAGTGTTGTCGGGGGTAACACGTAAGTACCAAATTTTGAGTTCACTGCAGGGGATTTTCCACAAGGAGAATTTTCCATGGGGAGGAATTTTCCAGGAGGTGAATTGCTACAAGTTTCACGGGAAAAATAGAAGCTAACTCAATTTGCGAAAAGATATTCCATTTGAACAACTCTGATCTGATTGAATTGTTGCCGACAATGAGATTTAATCGCTGCTAAGCCTATTGTTATTGCAAAAAGGGTTACTCAATTTACTTCTTAGTGTTAAATGACAGATTTCCAAATACGATCATTTTGAAAAGCAGACAAAAAAATTGTTTTGTCCCCTCATTTCTGTAGGGCAGGAGATAACTTAATTTACTTAGACAATGAATGATATTAATTAGTGATTGATTGTATCAGTGGAGAAAAAAAAAGAAAGGATTAAACTGATTAACAGTTAAGGTAACCCCAAAGGAGCTGTTAACTGAGGTAATTTGTTATAAATTTGAAAAATACCTAACGACGAATCGGAAACGTTTGATTAACATTTGCAAAAAAAGGAGTAATGGGATTTGCGAATTGGAGGAGATGGGGTGGTTATGCACTGTATAAGAGACAAGTGATGTTTTGGAGAGTTAGGGGTTGTGTGTGTCTCTTTGGGCTATGTCTGTCTCTTTGGTAGCGTTTGAATATTTTGGTTACTAAAGTATTATATTTTCATCATGTTTTAGGATATTCAATTAGGATTAACTTAACTTCATTCCTTGAGTGTTGTCGGGGGTAACACGTAAGTACCAAATTTTGAGTTCACTGCAGGGGATTTTCCACAAGGAGAATTTTCCATGGGGAGCGAATTTTCCAGGAGGTCAATTGCTACAAGTTTCACGGGGAATCATCCGTACATAGGTTTTTTCCAAATTTTTAAAGAAAATTTGCAAATGAAAAGAGGATTTTTGCACCAAACTTATGTTAATTTCTGCTCGTTTTGGGTTTTGATTCGATTATTTCCTACATTCTTTACAGTCTCATTAAATGTAATTAAACGAATATAAAAGATTTTTCAACTAAAGTAAGGAGCAAGTTTAAAACTCATAACAGATTTTCTTTAAAAATTTTGAAAAAAAAACCCAACTTCACAATAAAGAGTAAGGAGTTAAGGATGAGACAGACTTTTGATCTTTTACATAATTAAATAAATAAAAACGGGGGGGGGGGTTCAGTTGTACAGGGTTTCGGTTATACAGGGGTTCATTTAAAGAGGTCTCACTTGCACGAAGGTTCAGATGCATGGGGATTCACTTGCTTAGGGTTCAGTTACACGGGGATTCAGTTACAATGGAACCCACACAAAAACACTGGGAGGCACACACAAAAGCTAAATTAGCCCAGTGCCCTACGAGAAATCATGAGTTGCATGGGGGGTTGACTTGCACGAGGGATTCAGTTAAATGGGGTACAGTTACACGGGAGTTTAGTTAAATTGGGTTGAGTACAAATATAAAAGATTTTTCAACTAAAGTAAGGAGAAATTTTAAAACTCATAACAGATTTTCTTTAAAAATTTGGAAAAAAAGCCAACTTCACAATAAAGAGTAAGGAGTTAAGGATGAGACAGACTTTTGATCTTTTACATAATTAAATAAATAAAAACGAGGGGTTCAGTTGTACAGGGTTTCGGTTATACAGGGGTTCAGTTAAAGAGGTCTCACTTGCACGAAGGTTCAGATGCATGGGGATTCACTTGCTTGGGGTTCAGTTACACGGGGATTCAGTTACAATGGAACCCACACAAAAAACAATGGGGACAGTTATATTTTCTTGATTTTCAAAGTTCATTTTGAATTTCTTTCGTTGAAATGCAAGAGTTGGAATATTTCAGTAGTGTTTTGTTTTGGTTTACCTAGTCACAGTTATATTTTCTTGATTTTCAAAGTTCATTTTGAATTTCTTTCGTTGAAATGCAAGAGTTGGAATATTTCAGTAGTGTTTGGTTGTGGTTTACCTTGTCACAGTTACATTTTCTTGATTTTTCAAAGTTCATTTTGAATTTCTTTCGTTGAAATGCAAGAGTTGGAATATTTCAGTAGTGTTTGGTTGTGGTTTACCTTGTCACACTTACATTTTCTTGATTTTTCAAAGTTCATTTTGAATTTCTTTCGTTGAAATGCAAAAGTTGGAATATTTCAGTAGTGTTTCGTTGTGGTTTACCTTGTCACAGTTATATTTTCTTGATTTTTCAAAGTTCATTTTGAATTTCTTTCGTTGAAATGCAAGAGTTGGAATATTTCAGTAGTGTATGGTAGTGGTTTACCTTGTCACAGTTACATTTTCTTGATTTTTCAAAGTTCATTCTGAATTTCTTTCGTTGAAATGCAAGAGTTGGAATATTTCAGTAGTGTTTGGTTGTGGTTTACCTTGTCACAATTACATTTTCTTGATTTTTCAAAGTTCATTTTGAATTTCTTTCGCTGAAATGCAAGAGTTGGAATATTTCAGTAGTGTTTGTGTGAGGTTTACCTAGTCACTGTTACATTTTCTTGATTTTTGTATTTTCATAGTTTATTTCTTTCTTTTTTTTTCTCGAGTTGGAATATTTCAGTAGTGTTTGGTGATGGTTGACCTTGTCACAGTTACATTTTCTTGATTTTTCAAAGCTCATTTTGAATTTCTTTCGTTGAAATTCAAAAGTTGGAATATTTCAGTTGTTTTTGGTTATGGTTTACCTTTTCAAAGTTACACTTTCCTGATTTTTCAACGTTCATTTGAATTTCTTTCGTTGAAATGCAAGAGTTGGTATATTTAAGTAGTGTTTGGCTGTGGTTTACCATGTCAAAGTTACATTTTCTTGATTTTTCAAAGTTCATTTTGAATTTTTTTCATTGAAATGCAAGAGTTGCAATATTTCAGTAGTGTTTGGTTGTGGTTTACCTTGTCACCGTTACATTTTCGTGCTTTTTCAAAGTTCATTCTGAATTTCTTTCATTGAAATGTACGAGTTGGAATATTTCAGTAGTGTTTGGTTGTGGTTTACCTTGTCACAGTTACAGATTCATGCTTTTTCAAAGTTCATTTTGAATTTATTTAGTTGAGATGCTAGAGTTGGAATATTTCAATAGTGTTTGGTTGTGGTTTACCTTGTCACAGTTACATTTTCTTGATTTTTCAAAGTTCATTTCGAATTTCTTTCGTTGAAATGGAAGAGTTGGAATATTTCAGTAGTGTTTGGTTGTGGTTTACCTTGTCACAGTTACATTTTCTTGATTTTTCAAAGTTCATTTTTAATTTATTTATTTTTAATTAAATAGTTGTAATATTTCATTAGTTTTTGGTTGTGTTTTACATTGTAACAGTTAAATTTTCTTGATTTTTTAAAGTTCATTTTGAATTTCTTTCGTTGAAATGCAAGAGTTGGAATATTTCAGTAGTGTTTGGTTGTGGTTTACCTTGTCACAGTTACATTTTCTTGATTTTTCAAAGTTCATTTTGAATCATTCAAGAAACGTGATTAAACACGTTTTTAAACTACATGCTATTTGCATGCCTTTCCTTGGCACCTTTCCAAACGAGTGGTGATTCCCCACTGGTTCCTACACATTGCAAAAAAGTGAGCAGTACGAAAACTCCACATTTTCAACCAGACTGGTTTTTTAGACAACACACCCACAGAGATGACACACACACACATAGAGACGAGACACGCACAGACACGACACACAAACAGAGTCATAGTGAGAGAGATATCCAAAAGTTGGGTTGATCTAGGTTCACTTAGAGTGGCGCGCCACTCTAAGTGAACCTAGATCAACCTAACTTTTGGATATCTCTCTCACTATGACTCTGTTTGTGTGTCGTGTCTGTGCGTGTCTCGTCTCTATGTGTGTGTGTGTCATCTCTGTGGGTGTGTTGTCTAAAAAACCAGTCTGGTTGAAAACGTGGAGTTTTCGTACTGCTCACTTTTTTGCAATGTGTAGGAACCAGCGGGGAATCCCCACTCGTTTGGAGAGGTGCCAAGGAAAGGCATGCAAATAGCATGTAGTTTAAAAACGTGTTTAATCACGTTTCTTGAATGATTCAAAATGAACTTTGAAAAATCAAGAAAATGTAACTGTGACAAGGTAAACCACAAGCAAACACTACTGAAATATTCCAACTCTTGCATTTCAACGAAAGAAATTCAAAATGAACTTTGAAAAATCAAGAAAATGCAACTGTGTCAAGGTAAACCACAATCAAACACTACTGAAATATTCCAGCTCTTGCATTTCAAGGAAAGAAATTCAAAATGAACTTTGAAAAATCAAGAAAATGTAACTGTGACAAGGTAAACCACAACCAAACACTACTGAAATATTCCAACTCTTGCATTTCAACGAAGGAAATTCGAAATGAACTTTGAAAAATCAAGAAAATGTAACTGTGACAAGGTAAACCACAACCAAACACTACTGAAATATTCCAACTCTTGCATTTCAACGAAAGAAATTCAAAATGAACTTTGAAAAATCAAGAAAATGTAACTGTGACAAGGTAAACCACAACCAAACACTACTGAAATATTCCAACTCTTGCATTTCAACGAAAGAAATTCAAAATGAACTTTGAAAAATCACGAGAATGTAACTGTGACAAGGTAAACCACAACCAAACACTACTGAAATATTCCAACTCTTGCATTTCAAAGAAAGAAATTCAAAATGAACTTTAAAAAATCAAGAAAATGTAACTTTGACATGGTAAACCACAACCAAACACTACTGAAATATTCCAACTCTTGCATTTCAACGAAAGAAATTCAAATGAACTTTTAAAAATCAAGAAAATGTAACTGTGACAAGGAAAACCATAACCAAACACTACTGAAATATTCCAACTCTTGCATTTCAAAGAAAGAAATTCAAAATGAGCTTTGAAAAATCAAGAAAATGTAACTGTGACAAGGTAAACCGTAACCAAACACTACTGAAATATTCCAACTCTTGCATTTCAACGAAAGAAATTCAAAATGAACATTGAAAAATCAAGAAAAATGTAACTGTGACAAGGTAAACCACAACCAAACACTACTGAAATATTCCAAATCTTGCATTTCAACGAAAGAAATTAAAAATTAACATAGAAAAATCAAGAAAATGTAATTGTGACAAGGTAAACCACAATCAAACACTACTGAAATATTCCAAATCTTGCATTTCAATGAAAGAAATTCAAAATGAACTTTGAAAAATCAAGAAAATGTAACTTTGGCAAGGTAAACCACATCCAAACACTACTGAAATATTCCAACTCTTGCATTTCAACGAAAGAAATTCAAAATGAACTTTGAAAAATCAAGAAAATGTAACTGTGTCAAGGTAAACCACAACCAAACACTACTGAAATATTCCAACTCTTGCATTTCAACGAAAGAAATTCAAAATGAACTTTGAAAAATCAAGAAAATGTAACTGTGACAAGGTAAACCACAACCAAACACTACTGAAATATTCCAACTCTTGCATTTCAACGAAGAAATTCAAAATGAACTTTGAAAAATCAAGAAAATGTAACTGTCTCAATGTAAACCACAAAAAAACTCTTACGAAAGCTACAATTTCTTTAATTTAAAGGATAAAAATAAGAACTTAACTTTGAAAAATCAAGAAAAGGTGATTTTTTCAAGGCGAACAATAACCAAACACAAAAGAAATATTCCAACTCTTACACTTCAGCGAAAGAAATTCAAAATGAACTTTGAAATATCAAGAAAATGTAACTGCCCCCATTGTTTTTTGTGTGGGTTCCATTGTAACTGAATCCCCGTCTAACTGAACCCCAAGCAAGTGAATCCCCATGCATCTGAACCTTCGTGCAAGTGAGACCTCTTTAACTGAACCCCTGTATAACCGAAACCCTCTACAAGTGAACCCCCCGTTTTTATTTATTTAATTATGTAAAAGATCAAAAGTCTGTCTCATCCTTAACTCCTTACTCTTTATTGTGAAGTTGGCTTTTGTTATAAATTTTTAAAGAAAATATGTTATGAGTTTTAAACTTGCTCCTTACTTTAGTTGAAAAATCTTTATATTTGTACTCAACCCAATTTAACTAAACTCCCGCGTAACTGTACCCCCTTTAACTGAATCCCTCGTGCAAGTAAACCCCCCATGCAACCAGTGATTTCTCGTAGGCCACTGGGCTGATTTGGAGTTTTTGTGTGCCCCCATTGTTTTTTGTGTGGGTTCCATTGTAACTGAATCCCCATGTAACTGAACTCCAAGCAAGTGAATCCCCATGCATCTGAACCTTCGTGCAAGTGAGACCTCTTTAACTGAACCCCTGTATAACCGAAACCCTGTACAACTGAACCCCCCGTGCTACTGAAGTCTCGTGCTACTGAACCCTCATGCAACTCAACCCAATTTAACTAAACCCCCGTGTAACTGTACCCCCTTTAACTGAACCCTCGTGCAAGTCAACCCCCCATGCAACCTATGATTTCTCGTAGGCCACTGGGCTAATTTGGCTTTTGTGTGTGCCCCCATTGTTTTTTTGTGTGGGTTCCATTGTAACTGAATCCCCATGTAACTGAACCCCAAGCAAGTGAATCCCCATGCAACTGAACCTTGGTGCAAGTGAAACCTCGTTAACTGAACCCCTGTATAACCAAAACCCTGTACAACTGAACCCCCCCGGGCTACTGACGGCTCGTGCGACTGAACCTTCGTGCACCTCACCTCAATTTAACGACACCCCCGTGTAACTGTGCCCCCGGGAACTAAATTCCTCGTGCACGTCCACCCCCCCTACAACCTATGAGTTCTCGTAGGCTCCTGGGCTACTTTGGCGTTAGTGTGTGCCCCCATTGTTTTTTGTGTGGGTTCCATTGTAACTGAATCCCCGTGTAACTGAACCCCAAGCAAGTGAATCCCCATGCATCTGAACCTTCGTGCAAGTGAGACCTCTTTAACTGAACCCCTGTTTAACCAAAACCCTGTACAACTGAACCCCTCGTGTTTATTTATTTAATTATGTAAAAGATCAAAAGTCTGTCTCATCCTTAACTCCTTACTCTTTATTGTGAAGTTGGCTTTTTTTTCCAAATTTTTAAAGAAAATCTGTTATGAGTTTTAAACTTTCTCCTTACTTTAGTTGAAAAATCTTTTATATTTGTACTCAACCCAATTTAACTAAACTCCCGTGTAACTGTACCCTCTTTAACTGAACCCCTCGTGCAAGTCAACCCCCCCGGCAACTCATGATTTCTCGTAGGGCACTGGGCTAATTTAGCTTTTGTGTGTGCCTCCCATTGTTTTTGTGTGGGTTCCATTGTAACTGAATCCCCGTGTAACTGAACCCTAAGCAAGTGAATCCCCATGCATCTGAACCTTCGTGCAAGTGAGACCTCTTTAAATTAACCCCTTTATAACCGAAACCCTTTAAAACTTAACCCCCCCCCCCCCCCGTTTTTATTTATTTAATTATGTAAAAGATCAAAAGTCTGTCTCATCCTTAACTCCTTACTCTTTATTGTGAAGTTGGCTTTTTTTTCCAAATTTTAAAAAAAAATCTGTTATGAGTTTTAAAACTTGCTCCTTACTTTAGTTGAAAAATCTTTTATATTTGTTTAATTACATTTCATGAGACTGTAAAGAATGTAGGAAATAATCGAATCAAAACCCAAAACGAGCAGAAATTAACATAAGTTTGGTGCAAAAATCCTCTTTTCATTTGCAAATTTTCTTTAACAATTTGGAAAAAACCTATGTACGGATAATTCCCCGTGAAACTTGTAGCAATTCACCTCCTGAAAAATTCGCTCCCCATGGAAAATTCTCCTTGTGGAAAATCCCCTGCAGTGAACTCAAAATTTGGTACTTACGTGTTACCCCCGACAACACTCAAGGAATGAAGTTAAGTTAATCCTAATCGAATATCCTAAAACATGATGAAAATATAATACTTTAGTAACCAAAATATTCAAACGCTCCCAAAGAGACACACATAGCCCAAAGAGACACACACGACCCCAAACTCTCCAAAACATCACTGGTGTATTATACAGTGCATAACCACCCCATCTCCTCCAATTCGCAAATCAATCAATCACTAATTAATATCATTCATTGTCTAAGTAAATTAAGTTATCTCCTGCTCTACAGAAATGAGGGGACAAACCAATTTTTTTGTCTGCTTTTCAAAATGATCGTATTTGGAAATCTGTCATTTAACACTAAGAAGTAAATTGAGTAACCCTTTTCGCAATAACAATAGGCATAGCAGCGATTAAATCTCATTGTCGGCAACAATTCAATCAGATCAGAGTTGTTCAAATGGAATATTTTTTCGCAAATTGAGTTAGCTTCTATTTCATAGACAAAATATTTGAATTCCTTTTATTCAAATCACCTATCAATTCAGGTAGCTATGGCTAAGTTTGCTAAAAGACCAGTTATTTTCTTGCAAAAACACACAAAATCAGAAAAAATAACTGAACCCTCCATGTAACTGAACCCCTGTATAACCGAAACCCCGTACAACTGAACCCCCCATGTAACTGAACCCCTGTATAACCGAAACCCTGTACAACTGAACCTCCGTGCTACTCGACCCCATTTAACTAATCCCCGTGTAACTGAATCCGCATGTAACTGAACCCTCGTGCAACTCAACTCCCTCAAAACACTTTTCAGCCATTTCTTGTTAATTTTTTTTATTTCTAAAACTATTTAAAATTGACAACACTGTGCAAAAACCAAAACACTTTTCGGTCATTTCTTGTTAAAATTATCCAATCGCTAATTACCCCTTTTTTTCTCCACCTTCAAATGTTCCTTTAGTCATTGCTCAGTTAACACTAAAAATAAATAAATAAACATGTATCCATGAGTTTGACTTCCAAAAAATCGATGTCACAATAGAAAACCCGTCTCTTTGAAAGGTGTAATGACTTGTAGAAATCTTTACCTACCAGAAAAACCTGTTCTCTTGGCAAAGGTGTAATGCCCCTGTAGAATAGGACTACCAGAAAAACCTGTTTGGTACGGGGGCGCAAGCAAAATAGTACCTAGGACTATACTAATGTTGAGGGAGATGTCGAAGAGTGATTGGAGGGCAATCAGTCCCCTTGCCCTTTTTAGAGGCCGCTCCCTTCAACACTGATCGAAATTCTGAAAAAGCGATTTTGTTCAAAATGTCTAGTATCTATGCCTCCGGGTATACAATACCCCTCATAGCCCCAGGGCAAGGATTGTAAATTATGCAGTTTAACCATTTTTTACATGCAGACTTGGTGTCTGAAAAGGCTAAAGGTATTAAGGCGAAACTTCGGGGAGTGTTGAGGGATATATTAAACTAAATCAAAAGACAATATGTGCATCCAGTTTGTAAAAAAAAGCGTATCTGCATTATCCTAGGAACAGCTGAGGATATTGAGTTAAAAATTTCAGGGGATGTTGAGGGGTATGTTGAAAAGTGGGTGACGACATAAACCCCCCAGCCCCCGGGAAAAGGGTTGTAAGTTATGTGAACTGCTCATTGTTTATATACAATATTGGTTATTGGGCCAAGGGGGTATGTCAATCCTGAGTCTCCAAAAAGGCTAAGGGTATTAAGTTAAAACTTTCAAAAAATATTGAGGGGAAAGTCGAACAAAATCAAAACACACTATATGTAGGAGGGTACAAGGAGGTTATAAGGAGGGTACAAGAGCAATATCTAAGGAGCGGCTGAGGATATTAAGTTGAAACTTTCAAGGCATGTGGAAAGGGATGTTGAAGAGCGATCAGAGAGCAATCAGCCCCCCCCCCCTTTTTATGCTTTTAAATGCCCCCCTGAACATTGATACAAATTTTAAAAGGTCATTTTATTCAAAATAGTCGAAAGGTCTAAAAATTATGCCTCCAGGAATGCCATGTTCCTCACAGCTCCCTGGGCAAGGAATGTAAATTATGCAATTTGTCCTTTCTTTACATGTATGGTTTCCCTTTGGGAAAGGGGGGATGTTTGATCCTGGGTGTGTCCGAAAAGGCTAAGGCTATTGAGGTGCAAATTTTCGACTACTTTCAGAAATTTTGAGAGGGCAGTGGAACACAATCAAAACACACTATATGGAAGAAATTGCACAAAAACCTAAGAAACTTGCTTAAGGTGAAAGATAGTTATGCAAATTAAATAAATAAATAGCATAAGGTAGTAAGAACAAATCCTCCAAGCAATCATAAAAAATAGAAAGAAAGAAACGGACAGTTTGTGCCAAAACTGCGTGATGCAGTCAGGGTTTATCGGGTGTCTAGGTCACCTACAACCAAAAATATGAGAAAATATAATGATAAAGCCAAAGTGGCAAAAAAAGATACCGTGTTTCAAAGTACAAGACCTGTCCATAAGGAAGAGGAACGCAGTCGCAGCCAACGATGTTCAATGGATCGCTCGCTAGCAGAAAAGTAATGTCTAAAAGTGGGCCTTTTGTTTTTGACCCTCCCTCCAAAGGAGTTAGACCTCTATGGATATATACGCAGTTCCATACAGTTTCAAGTTCCTTTTCAGACCGTATTTAATCGAGGATTATGGTAATTCCTTGCACAATCTGTTTCTAATTCAAGGGAGTAATTGGCACATCTATGCAATTTTGTCAAATCTCCTCACAAAAATACTCTTCAAGTTCCTTACATTTTTTATATAACTGGTCCATTTTTAGATATTTTTTCCTAACTTGTGCTCCTCCCCCCTAACTACACGGTCCCCATAGTCGGTTCATGTGTACGTTCCTGGTTTTGCTCTAGTAAAATTCATATAAATTGTACAGTGTTATAATCGTACAATTGTACGATATTAGTACTATCTTGTAAACGCCAAGCCTACGAGTCTGCAAATTTAAGACTCTTAAGTGATTTTCTGTCATAATTTTAATTGCCTTCGGGGATGACATGACCCCCCCCTCTCCCCACAGCCCCTGGGGCAAGGGCAGTAGGCTATGCAAGTTGCCCCTTGTTTACATATAGTTTTTTTCTTAGGAAGGGAGAAAATTTTTAATCCTGGATCTCCAGGCTAAGGGTATTAAGATGAAATTTTTGAAAAATGTTGAACAAGTTAAAACAATAATTGCATGCTGGGTGTCAAACGAGCTTATCAGCATTATCTGAGGAACGACTGAGGGTATGAAGTCGAAACTTTCAGGGCATGCTGAGGGTTATGCTGAAAATTGATTAAAAGGCAGGCAGCACCCCCTCCATCCTCGCCCGTTTTAGATCCCCCTACCTTAGAACTGGTCAAAATTTTAGATAGCCATTTTTCAGAATAACCAAAAGGTTCAATAACCATGCCGACGAGTGTGACATAACACCTCACAGTCCAGAGGGCTGTGGGGTAATTTTCCCATTGTTTACAATTTGAATAATTTACATTGTTAACATAATTTATAACGCCAATTGTAAATTATACAATTTGCCCATTGTTTACAGCTAGGATTTATCGCTAGGAAAAAAAGCGCATTTTCGATTTTGGGTGTGTCCAAAAAGACTAAGGATATTAAGGAGAAGCTTCGGGGAATGTTGATGGGTATATTAAACTAAATGAAAAGACACAATGTGCATCCAGTTTATCAAAAACGCGTATTTATAGTATCTTAGGAGTGGCTGAGGGCAGTAGAATGCTTATAATGGATTCTATAGAGGCCCTAGGAATTACCATGCTATTCTATAGAGGCAATAGGAAACACGTTCTATAGAGGCCCTAGGAATCACAGTGCTATTTGCTTGATGTTCTACACCTCTTCAAAAGAGTGAGTAGAACCTGTCAAAGAATTTGAAAGCCTCTAGCTTAAAGGTATCTCATCGTTTTTGATTAACAATGCATCGTGTCTAGAATTAATTGGCATATGGTTTTATATTATTGTGCTTAAAAGCTAACTCTAATTGCAAAAAAGGGTATAGCATTTGCGAATTGTACTATACGAACGATATCAATTGAATAATAGGGAAAAAAAACAGAGCTAGATAGCATTTGCGAATTGGATCGTATGAAGGTGGAAAAAAGGGTCAAACTGATTATCAGTTAAGGTAACCCCTCGGGGTTGTTAACTCATAGCTTATTTATTATGAATTTGGAACATTATTATTCTATGAAAATGGTTCACAATGATAAAATGGTCTTGTGACTTGACCTAGCTTTACTTCTTCGATGTGTTCTGTATAATACACAAGTGGCGTTTGAACAGTGTTGTCAATTTAAAATATGGTCTAGCGTTATAGTATACTAAAAAGTTGATACTAATAGAGATGCAGATGCCAAGAAAGGAATTTTAATAAAGAAATTCAGAACAATCCATAAAAATCCTTACAAATAAAGTAGTGAGGTGTATATGAGCACGAACTGTCAAGGATCATAAGCACCAATGACCCTAACCACCAGGGACCTCAACCCCCAAAGGTCCCATATCCCCAAACTCCAAGGGGGCCCCCTCCCCTCCAACTTTTTGCCCCCCTTTTTTTAATTTTTTTTTAAGTTTTTTTTTAACTTTTTTTTTCATTTATTTTTTTTGACATGATATATTTTTTCCAACTTTTTTTTACATCTCTAAATCATATCAGAAAAATATATTCTTGTGCATACCAATACTCCTATTGATGAGGACTGATGGTTCTCATTCAATATTTTTTCATGAAAAACAAACTATTTTTTTTTACTAAATTTTTTTTTGGACTGAAATTACTCAACTTTTTTTTTTACATGGTATTTTTTTCAACTTTTGATTTAAATTTTAAAACATATTCTTGTGCATACCCATACTCCTATTGATGAGGACTGATGGTTCTCATTCAATATTTTTTCATGAAAAACAAACTATTTTTTCTTTGAACAAATTTTTTTTTTGACTTCGAAATTATTCAACTTTTTTTTTTAACATGGTATTTTTTTCAACTTTTCTTACATCTCTCAGTCATATCAGAAAAATAGAATGACACTTTTGATTTAAATTTTAAAACATATTCTTTTGCATACCCATACTCCTATTGATGAGGACTGATGGTCCTCATTCAATATTTTTTCATAAAAACAATTTTTTTAAAGTAAATTTTTTTTTTTGACTTCGAAATTATTCAACTTTTTTTTACATCTCTAAATCATATCAGAAAAATAGAATGACACTTTTGATTTAAATTTTAAAACATATTCTTGTGCATACCCATACGTCTATTGATGAGGACTGATGGTTCTCATTCAATATTTTTTCATGAAAAACAAACTATTTTTTTACCTAAATTTTTTTGGACTTGAAATTATTCAACTTTTTTTTAAATGAAAAAAAAACTATTTAAAAAAAAAAAAATTTTTTGCACTTCGAAATTGTTCAACTTTTTTTTAATCTCTAAATCATATCAGAAAAATAAAATAACACTTTTGATTTAAATTTTAAAACATATTCTTGTGCATACCCATACTCCTATTGATGAGGACTGATGGTTCTCATTCAGTATTTTTTCATGAAACATAAACTATTTTTTTTAACTAAATTTTTTTTGGACTTCGAAATTATTCAACTTTTTTTTTACCATGGTATTTTTTTTCAACTTTTTTTTTACATCTCTAAATCATATCAGAAAAATAGAATGACACTTTTAATTTAAATTTTAAAATATATTCTTGTGCATACCCATACTTCTATTGATGAGGACTGATGGTTCTCATTCAATATTTTTCATGAAAAACAAACTATTTTTTTTAACTGAATTTTTTTTTTACTTCGAAATTTTTCAACTTTTTTTTTACAGCTGTAAATAATATCAGAAAAATAGAATGACATCTACGAATAAAATTTCAAAAAACATTCTTGTGTATACCAATACTCCTTTTGATGAGGACTGATGGGTCTACTTAAATATGATTTCTAAAAAAAAAAACTATTTTTTTTAACTAATTTTTTTTTGGACTTCGAAATTATTCAACTTTTTTTTTTATTTTATTTTTTTTTTTAACATGGTATTTTTTTCAACTTTTTCTTTACATATCGAAATCATATCAGAAAAATAAAATGACACTTTTGATTTGAATTTTAAAACATATTCTTGTGCATACCCATACTCCTATTGATGAGGACTGATGGTTCTCATTCAATATTGTTTCATGAGAAACAAACTATTTTTTTTAACAAAATTTTTTTGGACTTGAAATTATTCAACTTTTTTTTACATCTCTAAATCATATCAGAAAATAGAATGAAACTTTTGATTTAAATTTTAAAACGTATTCTTGTGCATACCCATACTCCTATTGATGAGGACTGGTGGTTCTCATTCAATATTTTTTCATGAAATACAAACTATTTTTTTAACTAGTTTTTTTTGGACTTCGAAATTATTCAACTTTTTTTATTTTTTTATTTTCTAACATGGTATTTTTTCAACTCTTTTTTACATCTCTTAGAATGACATGAAACATTCTTAAAACATAGGAACTTCACATTTAATTGGAATAAGAAAACATCCGCTAAGACAAACAGGCTAAAAAGAGTGAGAGGGGCAAAAAAATATACAGACACATAGATTCATACACAAACACTGAGAAAGACTTGCATTTCGAATAAGCATACACCCACCCAGACACACAGGCAGAGAGATTGAGAGAGACAGAACACACATAAAAATACGTAGATTTAGACACACACACCGAGAAAGACATGCATTTGGAATAAGCAAATGCCCACCCAGACACAGAGGCAAAAAGAGAGAGAGAGAGACAAAAGCACATACAAATACATAGGTTCAGACACTCAAACCGAGAAAGGCATGCATTTTAATAAGAAAACACTCACCCAGACACACAGTCAAAAAGAGTGAGAGAGACAAAAACACATACAATTTCGTAGATTCAGACAATCAAACCGAGAAAGAAATGCATTGGAATAAGCAAACACCTGCCCAGACACACACGCATAAAGAGTGAGAGAGAAAAAAACACATACAAATACGTAGATTCAGACACACAAACCGAGAAAGACATGCATTTGGAATAAGCAAACACCCGCCCAGACACACAGGCAAAAAAAGTGTGAGAGACAAAATAGCATACACATACATAGAGTCATACACACATAATGATTAATGAATTTATTTGGAATAAGCAAACACCCACCCAGAAACACAGGCTGAGGGAGTAAGAGAGACAAAAACAACTACAAACACGTAGACTCAGAACCACAAACCAAGAAAGACTAACATTGGAATAAGCAAACACGCACCCAGACCCACAGGCAAAAAAGAGTGAGAGAGACAAAAACACATACAAATACTTAGATTCAGTCACACAAACCAATAAAGACACGCATTGGAATAAGAGAACACCAGACCAGACACACGTACAAAAAGAGTGAGAGAGACAAAAACACATACAAATACGTTGATTCAGACACAAAAACCAAAAAAGACACCGGCGAAAAGAGTGAGCCCTCGTGACAGCGCGTAATTAGTGAGAGAGAAATGCAAAGTCGACATAGCTTTATTTCATTTTTAAGGTTAATTTAGACTAGGTTATGTGCGCGCACTGAATCTACGTATTTGTATGTGTTTCTGTCAGTCTCACTCTTTTTGTCTGTGTGTCTGAGCGGGTGTTTGCTTATTCCAATGCATGTCTTTCTCGGTATGTGTGTCTGAATCTACGTATTTGTATGTGTTTCTGTCTCTCTCACTCTTTTTGCCTGTGTGTCTGGGCGGGTGTTTGCTTATTCCAATACATGTCTTTCTCGGTTTGTGTGTCTGAATCTACGTATTTGTATGTGCTTTTTGTCTATCTCACTCTTTTTGCCACATGTCTGGGCGGGTGTTTGCTTATTCCAATGCATATCTTTCTCGGTATTTGTGTCTGAATCTACGTATTCGTATGTGTTTTTTGTCTCTCTCACTCTTATTGCCTGTGTGTATGGGCGGGTGTTTGCTTATTCCAAATGCATGTCTTTTTCGGTTTGTTAGTCTAAATCTACGTATTTGTATGTGTTTTTGTATCTCTCACTCTTTCTGCCTGTGTGTCTGGGCGGGTGATTGCTTATTCCAAATGCATGTCTTTCTCGGTTTTTGTGTCTGAATCTAAGTATTTGTATGTGCTTTTGTCTCTCTCACTTTTTTTGCCTGTTATTCCGGCAGGGTGTTTGCTTATTCAAATGCATGTTTCTCGGTTTGTTTGACTGATTCTACATATTTGTATGTGTTTTTGTCTCTCTCACTCTTTTTGCCTGTGTGTCTGGACGGGTGTTTGCTTATTCCAATGCATGTCTTTCTCGGTTTTTGTGTCTGAATCTATGTATTTCTATGTGTTTTTGTCTCTCACTCTTTTTGCCTGTCAGTCTGGGCAGGTGTTTCCTAATTTCAATGCATGTCTTCCTCAATGTTCTTTACTGTACCTTCTTATTGTCCGTGGTATTTGTCGCTCTCACTCTTTTTACCTTTGTGTTTGGGTGGGTGTTCAATAATTACAATGCTTGTCTTCCCCGGTTTGTGTTTATGTATATACGTAATTGTATGTGTTTTTTGTCTATCTCCCTATTTTTGCCACGTGTCTGCGCGGGTGTTTGCTTATTCCAATGCATGTTTTTCTCGGTTTGTTTGTCTGAATCTACGTATTTGTATGTGTTTTTGTCTCTCTCACTCTTATTGCCTGTGTGTATGGGCGGGTGTTTGCTTATTCCAAATGCATGTCTTTTTCGGTTTGTTTGTCTAAATCTATGTATTTGTATGTGTTTTTGTATCTCTCACTCTTTCTGCCAGTGTGTCTGGACGGCTGATTGTGTTTCCCAAATGCATATCCTTCTTTGGTTAAGTGGCGGTCCACGCGTAATTTGATGGGTTTTTGTCCCTTCCATGCTTTTTACAAGCATGTAATGGCGGGGTGTTTGCTTTTCCCAAATGCAGAGATTTCTCGTTTCTTGTGTTTAGAAATAGGTAGCTGTATGTGTTTTCGTCTCGCTCACTCCTTCTGCCTGTGTGTCTGGGCGGGTGTTTGCTTATTCCAATGCATGTCTTTCTCAATTTGTGTGTCTGAATCTACGTATTGTTATGGGTTTTTGTCTCTCTCACTCTTTCTGCCTGTGTGTCTGGGCGGGTGTTTGCTTATTCCAAATGCATGTCTTCCTCGGTTTGTCTGACTGAAACTACGTATTTGTATGTGTTTCTGTCTCTCTCAATCTTTTTGCCTGTGTGTCTGGGAGGGTGTTTGCTTATTCCAATGCAAGTCTTTTTCGGTTTGTGTGTCTGAATCTACGTATTTGTATGTGTTTTTGTCTTTCTCGCTCTTATTGCCTGCGTGTCTGGCTGGGCGTTTGCTTATTCCAATACAGGTCATTCTCGGTTTGTTTGTCTGAATCTACGTATTTGTTTGTGTTTTTGTCTCTCTCACTCTTTTTGCCTGTGAGTCTGGGCGGGTGTTTGCTTATTCCGTTGCATGCCTTTCTCGGTTTGTGTGTCTGAATCTACGCATTTGTATGTGCTTTTTGTCTATCTTACTGCTTTTGCCACATGTCTGGGTGGGTGTTTGCTTATTCCGATGCATGTCTTTCTCGGTTTGTGTGTCTGAATCTACGTATTTGTATATCTTTTTGTATCTCTCACTCTTTCTGCCTGTGTGTCTGGGCGGGTGTTTGCCTATTCCAAATGCATGTCTTTCTCGGTTTGTGTGTCTGAATCTACGTATTTGTATGTGTTCTTGTCTCTCTCATTCTTTTTGCCTGTTTGTCTGGGCGGGTGTTTGCTTATTCCAAATGCATGCCTTTCTCTGTTTGTGTGTCTGAATCTACGTATTTGTATGTATTTTCGTCTCTCTCACTCTTTCTGCCTGTGTTTCTGGGCGGGTTTTTGCTTATTCCAAAGCATGTCTTTCTCGGTTTGTGTGTCTGAATCTACGTATTCGTATGTGTATTTGTCTCTCTCAATCTTTTTGCCTGTGTGTCTGGGCGAGTGTTTGCTTATTCCAATGCATGTCTTTCTCGGTTTTTGTGTGAATCTACGTATTTGTAAGTGTTTCTGTCTCTCTCACTCTTTCTGCCTGTATGTCTGGGCGGTTGTTTGCTTATTCCAAATGCATGTCTTTCTCGGTTTGTGTGTCTGAATCTACGTATTTTTATGTGTTTCTTGTCTCTCTCCCTCTTTTTGGCTGTGTATCTGGGTGGGTGGTTGCTTATTCCAAATGCACGGCTTTATCAGTTTGTGCGTCTGAATATAAGTATTTGTATGCTTCTTTGTCTCTCTCACTCTTTCTGCCTACGTGTCTGGGCAGGTGTTTGCTTATTCCAAATGCATGTCTGTTATCGTTTGTGTGTCCGAATCTACATATTTGTATGTGTTTTTCTCCCTCTCACTCTTGTTGCCTGTGTGTCATGACAGTTGTTTGTATATTCCAAACAAATGTGAATTTCTTATGTTTTAAATAGGTTTCAAGTAATTCAATTAGACGTAAGAAGTTGAAAAAAATACCATGTTAGAATTTTTTTTTTTAAAGTACCAAGGACACCAAAATGAAAACACATTTAGCCCTCTTAATCTATTTTAGGTCTATTCATACCTGAAAATCTGGGTTTCCTACGAGATTTTGCTTGGCTTCTATTACCATTTTTACTTTGAGTAAATTCGCATAACATTTTTGTCAATACTAAAACAACGATAAACTTCGGAGCTGACTAATGTCAGCTGAGACTATTTCCTACGAATCTAATAATGTATTTCCTTTGTGAAAATTAAAAATTGCAATATCTGTTGACTGTTATATATATATTAGTAAAAATATATTTTGTGAAAAAATATAACCTCAAGTTTAGAAAGTGACTATTCTGATGTGTCAGAAAATATTTTGATGATGACCAAGCGCTAGATGGTATGCAAGATACCATTTCAGGATACTTGTTCCAGCTAGACCCCGACGCCGTGCCGGCGGATCGACCAAACGCCGCCGACAAGAGGCTTGGCGCCACCGAAGTGTCGTAATGCCAACGGCGCGCTGCAGGCACGACAGCGCCAACAGAGGCGGCGGCGTTCGGTCGATTTCAAATTAATTTTGCGGCAATTCTTTCGTGCGTCAACCGCAAATTCGGAGCTTTTCTCTCTTGTGTGGTTTAGTATTTCGATTTTTCTGATTAGAAATCAAGCAGGGCTTGTGCTAACCCTGAATTTTCAGGTATTTCCCCAAAAATCTAAGCGTCACTCTGAAAAAAAAATTGGTTCTCCGAATCCTCAAAATCACGCAATCACGGTGCCACCCCTAGCGATTTATCACCAGTGACTTTCCCTGCCAAATATTACTTGGCATACCATAATTCTTCACTACTCTCTCTCTTGTTCATTAATTTTCATCTCTTTTGTTACTTTGCATAAAAAAGAGACAGATACAATTGCAAATATTGCAATATACAGTTCTTCATATGTTGACAAAAAACAGGATCTTCTTTATGAAATGAGTTCAAATAATTTTGAATGCAGTTTCCCAATCGCTATTTCTTACATCGTTTGTAGTCAAGAATTTTATTTTCAAGTTGGATCCCCCCAAAAAAAACCTTCTATTGTGACAAATTTAGCTATAGACTAAGCTGTGTACAGGGTTTGGGAATTAAAGATTGAACTGGAACTTACCTACAAAATATGATTCAAAAATATATTGTAAATTATTGCTTATAGGAGGGGGGATAGGGGGCTATCATTTTTAAATGATAATACCTCATTTTTTGTATTGAAAGCAGGGATGCCAAAAAGATAATTACTTTTTTCATTTAAAATAGCGACAGAAGAAAATGATATCAAATTCCCTAGGAAACCATTGAAATATTTTGATAGACCCAAGGCCCCCCATTAGGACTTGATCATTGTCTTGGGTATTTTGTGATTTCTCATAGGCTACTGGCCTAATTTGGCTTTTGTGTGTGCTCCCTTTTAATTGTATTCTTTGGATCTTATTGAATGCCACGGCAAATCTATGACTCAGTTTTCCAACAATTTGAGGTATATATGATTAATTTCGACATTTTTGTTGTTGTCTTTTTACCCCCTTACTAATAAACTAAATTTTTTTCAATTAACACTAATCTTTTAACGTTATTTTTAATTTTTGTTTTAACGCTATAGTCACCTATATAAATATTAAGTAACTTGTTTTGCTAATGAAAGCTGATACATAATCCTATCATTGTGGTATCCAGAGGGGGGGGGGGGAGGGAAGTATAAAATTTAAATTATAATATATTGAATTTTTTTTTATTGAAAGCAGGGATCCCCCATTTTTTTCTAATTTAAAGCAGTCATGGTAATTTAACAAGGTGGTATCCAGAGAGGGGGGGGAGTAGTGGGCTATAATATTTAAATCATAATATCTCGATTTTTTTAAAGAAGGGGTGCCAATAATTTAAATATTTTTTTTATTTAAAGCACAGACGATATCCTATCAAGATAGTATAGAAGAGGGGGGGGGGGGCATAGGGAGCTATTATAATTTAGGTGAACTTAAAATTAGATTACATTTTTTTAATAAAATATATAGTTTTAATAATCCAAAATAGCAAAAAAAAAAAACAATCAATATCAAATTCACCCATTTCAACTGTTTTAAATGTGATAGGCAAAGTGCACTATAAAAAAAATAAGCTTCCAAGTTCAAAGCTATATTCAAAGTTTTCTGATTAGCCTAATTTAATATTAAGATGGTCTGTCCTAAAAAATAAGACACACGTATAGTCAGAACTCCATTGCAAATCCATATATAGCTAAATTTATCAAGACTCCCCCCCTCCCTCCCTCCATAATGGTGAAAATATACTCTGAGTTATAAATCAACACCATATTTTTGGTATATAGCCTAGACTGCAGTTTTCAACAAAATTTAGCGTTTCAGCACAATTCAAAATAATGAGTATTTTTCATGCTCTTTTATAATTAAATAATCACTTTAAAGGGACTATTAATTTTGAGCCATGAAGGGGCTAGAAGGCTCAGAACAGCCCATAGAAACCTAGTAGCCCAATGCTCAAAAATTTGCTTATTTAAATAACTGGCAACGGAGAAAAATAGGTCTTATTTAGCTGAATAATGTTTGAAACTGACTTCGGATCTATTTTTCCAGATTAGGGGGAGGGGGGAGTAAAGCAGAGGATTTTGCTATCAAATTCAAATTCTAACAGCCATAATAATTTATTAAATATGAAGTAACTAAGTAAGATTCTTTTTTTAATGCTAATCACTAAACAAAATATAACCCAGTTGTGCTGATTGATGATTTGTACCTGGTAATTATGTCAGTGATTCCAATCCTCAAAATGTAAATGGGGCAAAAATAACCAGTTAGCCATGATAAAATAAAAAGTAGCAAAATAGAAATAAGAAGGTATTTTTCAAAGTCTAACTGAGGCAACTGCTCCCCCTCACATAATTGGCACCCCAAAATTATGTGGCCTAATGCTGAATTAGAATAAACAGTGTACAATGGCAAGTACAAACAATACAATAATACATTGTATATGATTCATAATACAATAATATATATCTCATAATAACAATGACAGATAATGATCTAATAGTATTGATTTATTTAATCAACATTTGTCATTCAGAGAAGCCATGACTCTCTAATTTTGTTCTTAATATAATTCCCGTTTTGTTTCACAAAATTTTTTTTGGTACTGTTCTAATATATGGGCAACATGCAAGAATGCAGCTTGAGAAAAGCCAAGAACAGATAACATTACCCAGTAATTTCATATCTTATGCTCTATAAACAAGGGGTTTTTCACTCCAGGATCTATATTCAAGCTTTAGTTTTTTTGGGTTTAGGAGGAAAAAAGGTACCTAGGTTAGTTTAGGTTATGTATTTATTATAGGCTATACTTTACCCCCTCCCTCCTAATGTGCAAATATACAGCCAAAATTTGTTTCTAAACTATTATATTTTTATCCTATTTTGTTTTGTTTATCCAGCATTAACCAAACTTCACTTCTCGTATGTCCCCCAGGTATTAGAACAGTACCTTTTTTCCTGCACTGCTTTAGTATAACAATGTAGCATGGTTTTCAGTAATAAATATACATAGTTTTTTGAACGCCTCTTGGATATATGTTCTGAAAATTCAATCAATTATTATTATTGTTGCTGGTTTGCCTGTGAGTCCAGGCAATTTGATGTTCATATGTTAGTCCTAAAACTCAGCTGCCCTTGCCTGAGACTATAGGCAGGCAGACCTTATGTCACTTGTTCACCTGCAAATCCAGGCAACTTGTTGGGTCAACCCAACAAGTGTTAGTGTAACTGAATTTTTGTTAGTGAATTGAGTGAATTTGTTAGTGAACCCAACAAGTGAATTGAGTGTTAGTGTAAGTGTTTTGAATGAATTTTGTGTTAGTGTATCTGTCTGAGCTTATAAACTGGGTTGCCTGTCTAAGACTTTAGGCGGGTAGACCCTATGTCACTTGTTTGCACACAAGGCCAGGCAACTTTTCAGTCAACCAATTTTCAATTAATTCTGTTTTAGTGTAACTGTCTTGGCTTATAGAATGGGTTTTCTGACTCAGGACTGCAAGTCCAGGTGACTTAGTGGTCATGTTAATCCTAAAACTTGGTCAAAATGCCTTAGACTCTAAGCAGACAGGCCTACTTGGAAAGTCTACTTAAATTACAATAGAGATGACTAAGACTTTTGAGCTGACTCACAGCGGACAATGTCTATGGAACTTGCTGATGAAGAAGAATCCTAAGCCCACTTTTCCTGTCCACATAAATTCTCAGGTAGGTTCACTAAGTTTTAGGATTGATATGCGACCACAAAGTTGCCTGAACGGCAATTGAAACTATGAAAGGCCATCTGTATGACTTTGCTGTTTTCTCTATGCATCAGTGGGGTAATGTAATTTCTTGTGTATGACATTTTAGTGGATCATATATTAAATAAGAAAACCAAAAAGTATTCTGTATAACTTTATTCATGTTTCTCTAAAAAAGTCATAGAGAAGTCATAGAGTTTAAAAAGTCATAGAGAAGACTTTATATCATTCTCCATGTTTAAAGGAAACACAATATTGCCTATTGTTTTGATTTTATAGTGCTTTGTATATAAGAGGGTAAAATTCTACTTTAGCTACTTTTGGCTATCTTGGAAAGGGGTTAGGTTAGGACAATGAAACTTTCAGGGATGGGTTTACAGGCTAAAGTATGTCCCAGGAAGGTTTGTTGAAGTACCTACCTCCACTCCTTCTCCCTCTAGAGGGTCATGAAATTTGCCTACATGACAGGTCTATACCCATTGAAATTTTGACAAAACAACATTTTACCTTAATTTTCAGTTATCAGTTTCTTTTTCTCTAGCCTTAGCTCTGAAAATGCAATTTCAGTTATTTGAGCAGAATTTTAAGACATATAAATAGTTTATTTTCAAAATTTAGGAAATGTATTTGCATATCTTTAAAATCTTATAAATTGGGATTGAACAAAGTTGTGAAGCTGAAAACAATTGTATTGTACTTCATTTAAGCTGAAGATCTATTTTGCAAGGTTTCACTTTTATAACACACAGATTCTTAAAGGTCATCAAAGGTCAGGACCCTCTAGAGGGAGAAGGAATGGAGGTGGGTACTTCGAAATATCTTCCCAGGACATACTTTAGCCTGTAGACCCATCCCTGAAAGTTTCATTTTCTTAACCTAACCCCTTTCCAAGATAGTCAAAAGTAGCTAAAGTAGAATTTTACCTATAAGAGTAAATGACAATATTTGTTGCTTAGAGTATAAAGAACCAATGACTTTAATAGGCCTAGGCTAGTCAAACAGTGCTCACCCAAGTAATTTGTATTTCTAATAATAAAAAAGCATAAATGTTATATGCTACTATTATATAGTAACTATGAGGTAGATTTATATCAAAATATTCAAGCAAATCACACAGCCTACTAGGTGTCTTACCTTAGCCTACATAAGGTAGACTATCAGTGGAAGTCATTAGGTCTGCAAAACTACCAATAGGGTAGCCTACATATTGATACTTCCTTTTAGAATCATTAATGTTTACCTTTACACTGCTTCATGGTTAAAAGATCCTTGAATGCCAAAAATCCTAGTAACATCAAAACTAGGCCTAGTCTAGCCAAGCTCTTTTCAAGAAGCATTCCTTAAAAGTATTTTTCAAAGAAAAGAGCTTTGCTGAACTAGGTTCCGATTTCTGTTTTACCAGAACATACAAGAAAACAACACTTTCTAAGGCTATATGCTGATTTTTTTATTTTTTGGTCATTTTCTGCTGTTTAACAGCACACGTTCTTTATTTTTGAAATTGGCCACAAACTTTCGTATTGGAATACATTATGTAAACGGGCGATCTTTCTCCTTAAAAAAATGAATTATCGGTTTTTCACACTAATTTAAGACGTATATGGCTCTGTAAGTTTGCACTTGACCAATTTAATGAATTAGTTTTCATTTTAGGTGTCCTTGGTACTTTAATAATTTCGAAGTCCAAAAAAATAGTTTGTTTTTCATGAAAAAATATTGAATGAGAACCATCAGTCATCATCAATACGAGTATGGGTATGCACAAGAATATGTTTTAAAATTTAAATCAAAAGTGTCATTCTATTTTCTGATATGATTTAGAGATGTAAAAAAAAGTTGAATAATTTCGAAGTCCAAAAAAAATTAGTAAAAAAAATAGTTTATTTTTCATGAAAAAATATTGAATGAGAACGATCAGTTCTCATCAATATAAGTATGGGTATGTATATTAAAGTGTTTTAAAATTTATATTAACAACATCAGTCTGTTTTTCTGATATAATTTAGAGATGTAAAAAAAAGCTGAAAAAAATAACATGTTAAAAAAAAAGTTGAATAATTTAGGAGTCCAAAAAAAAATTTAGTTAAAAAAAATAGTTTGTTTTTCATGAAAAAATATTGAATGAGAACCATCAGTCCTCATCAATAGGAGTATGGGTATGCACAATAATATATTTTTCTGATAGGATTTAGAGATGTAAAAAAAAGTTGAAAAAATATATCATGTTAAAAAAAATAAATAAGAAAAGTTAAAAAAACTTCAAAAAATAAAAAATAAAAAAAAAATGGGGGAAGGGGAGTTGGAGGGGAGGGGGTCCCCTTGGAGTTTGGGGATATGGGACCTTCGGGGGTTGAGGTCCCTGGTGGTTAGGGTAATTGGTGCTTATGATCCTTGACAGTTCGTACTTATACATACCTCACTACATTATTTGTAGGGATTTCTATGGATTGTTCTGAATTTCTTTATTAAAATCCCTTTTTTGGCATCTGCATCTCTATTAGTATCAACTTTTTAGTATACTATAACGCTAGACCATATTTTAAATTGACAACACTGTTCAAACGCCACTTGTGTATTATACAGAACACATCGAAGAAGTAAAGCTAGGTCAAGTCACAAGACCATTTTATCATCGTGAACCATTTTCATAGATTGATATTGTTCCAAATTTATAATAAATAAGCTATGAGTTAACAACCCCAAGGGGTTACTTTAACTGATAATCAGTTTAACCCTTTTATCTTCACCTTCATACGATCCAATTCGCAAATGCTATCTAGCTCTGTTTTTTCCCCTATTGTTCAATTAATATCGTTCGTATAGTCCAATTCGCAAATGCTATCCCCTTTTTTGCAATTATAGTTAGCTTTTAAGCAAAATGATACAAAACCATATGCCAATCAATTCTAGACACGATGCATTCTTAATCAAACACGATGAGATGCCTTTAAGCTAGAGGCTATCAAACTCTTTGACAGGTTCTACTCACTTTTTTTGAAGAGGTGTAGAACATCAAGCAAATAGCACTGTGATTCCTAGGGCCTCTATAGAACGTGTTTCCTATTGCCTCTATTGAATAGCATGGTTATTCCTAGGGCCTCTATAGAATCCATTATAAGCATTCTACTGAGGGCATTAAGTTGAAACTTTCAGGCTATTTTTGGGGAGATGTTGAAAAGTGATCAGAGGGGAGAACCAGCTCCCCTATCCTATGTTCATTTAGCTGCCCTCCCGCCAAAGGCATCCGATAAAAATTTAGAATCTTGTTCAAAATAGTTCGAAGGTCAAATAACTATACCTCAGGGGATGACATAACCCCACCCTGTCCATGGGTTGTCGGCAGGGTTGTAAGTTATGTAAGTTACCCATTGTTTATATAATAAGGTTGGTTATTTGGAAAAAGGGGCATGTTTGATTCTGAGTCTCCTAAAAGGGTATGAGTATTAAGGTAAAACTTACAGAAAATATTGAGGGGTCGAATAAAATCAAAACATTATATGCAGGATGGCTGTCAATAGGGTGCAACAGCAATATCTGAGGAACGGCTGTGGGTATTAAATTGAAATCTTTAAAGCATGTTAAGGGAGAAGTCGAAGAGTGACCGGAGGGCAACCAGGCCCGCCCTTTTATATTCCCCCCCTTAACACTGATAAAAATTAGGAAAAGTTGCTTTATTCAAAATAGTCGAAAGGTCTAACAATAATGCCTCTAGGGACGCCATCCCCCCAGAGCCCCCGGAGCAAGGAATGTAAATTGTGCAGTTTTTCCATTTTTTTACATGCAGAATTTATCATTGGGAACGGGAAAATATTTCATCCTGGCTGTGACTGAAAAGGCTAAGGGTATTGAGATGAAGTTTCGCAGAATGTCAAGGAATATGAAGAGCTAAGTTATCAAAAAGGCGTATCTGTAATATATTGGCAACTGGTAAGGGTATTAACTTGAAATAATAAGGACCACTGCTGTTGTAACTGCTACAGTGACTGTAACTGCGACTGTGAATGCATATGCTTGTGACTGTGAATACTTTTACTTGTAATTACTTTCAGGAATTTCTGAGGAGGGTACGGAACAAAATCAAAACACCCTATGTGTATAACAAAACACAAAATTTAAGTGTCTAAATTGTGCATTAGCATAATAGTCATGTTGTTCTTTAGTTTTAAGTCATGGGGGGGTGAATATGCAATTTCAACTGAATTAAGAAATTTTGACGGGAATTCAATTCTTTGTTTCTGTTTATCCTTTACAAAATCATAATTTTTATTGGATTTATATTCTCCTGGGAAGTAATCGCAGGAGACCGAGCCGTACTCGGCACGGGGCTTGTATGATTATGATTCTCGCTGTCGCTATATTAATTTTGTGATAAACTTGTTTAGCTGCTTTGAAGCTAAAATTCATACTACTGTGGATGAATGTAAAGAATGAACCACCCTTTTTAAGGGAATTCTGCATGATGTCATGACGTCGCCTTAGGTTTGGAACGATCACCATGAAAAAAAAGAATTTTGTCTTAAAATCCTGACCTATCTAGATCATTTTTTCTGGCCAGAAAATGTTAATATGTTCATTTTCAGAAATAATCATATTGCTGATTTTGAGACATCGTTGCTTGTTTAATTGAAAAAAAATATACATGATATTAATTAATAGAGGTCTCGTGGGGAGCGTTCAATGCAGCCTTCCACCCAACATTATATGTCCAACGTTCATTTTCAGGTGGTAGCAGAACTTTCGAGCTAAATTTTCGTTTAACACAGAAAAAAGCTACGAATGACATACCATAAATAAAGACAGGTAAGTGGAGATGACGCCAACAAATTCGAAAGTTTGCCATTGTGACTTATGTATGGTCATCGCAAACGCTAATCGAAGTGGAAATAGATGTGGTTGTGCTGTACATCCAAGTTGACCTTTACTGGAGTCGAGCGTAACTTGAGGAATGTGAACTTGTATTTGAGCTTTTCATCCAGTATTTATTTTTGCTTTAATTATGTTATTACATAATTCAGTAACAACCTAGTTTGTTCCACTGCACATACCCTCAAAAGTATCTAAATTACGCGTAAGCCTAATTATCGTATTTTACTGTAGTTTTAAGTCATGGGGTGACGAACCTGCAATCTCAATTAAATAAAATAAAAATTCTGGCGTGAAAGCAATTCCTCCTTCCTATTTATCCTTCACAGAATCATAACTTTTATAGGATTTGATTATAATTTTGATTCGCAAGGCAATCTCCAAATACTTTTTCAATCAAAGTACCACTGGAAATCATATCCTCATGCAATTCGATTTCATTGAAATAAATTCTGGGACAATTTTAATTTTTCAGTTCGTACTTTGCGATTTTGGCCGGAACAAACCACTTTATAACATACACTTTAAGTCACTCTTGGGGTGAAGCTTGGGGTGAAAAGCATTTTAAATGAACTTACTTCTAAGATTCTCACTGTAGTGTCATAAAATTATGTTTCAACTTGTTTTATGCACATAGGTTGCATATCTTTTTTCTCATAATTACTTTAAAAATATATAAAAATTCGTAACGTATTTGGAAGCAGTTTGAGTTGTTTCCCAGATTGTTCGGTGAAGTTTCGTCAGGTTGAAGCGAAACCTAAATAAAAAATAAGTCAAACTTTAAACGTGACAAAACGCTGCGAACTTCGGAAAATGTTTATAGTGTTTTTTTATTCATTGATCGAAAAAACTCGAACCTCCTTCATCTCTATGCTGCCAAAGAAAAGCTATCTGAATGTAAGCAGCTGATTGCATCTGGAGTAGTTATAAATGCCTTGGACTGTAGCAAGAAACACCCTTACACACAGCTGTTTATACATTTGTTTTTTTTTGTCACTGAATATCTTCTGAAAAGTGGGGCAAATCTTGACACTAGAAACGAAAGACATGAAATGCCTCTACATTATTCTTCGAGACAAGGCAATCCGGAAATTTGTCAGCTACTTGTCCCACACGGGGCGGAAATAAATGCTACGAATTATTTAGGCAAGACACCCTTACACGAGGCTACTCGTGGCTACCCCAATGATGTAGCAAAATGTCTTCGAGAAAGTTGGGCAGATCCAAATGCTAAAGGTTGAGATCTCGAGACGGCTTTACATCATGCTGCTTGGAAGGGAAGGCTTGATATTTGTCAGTTGCTTGTTCCAATTGGTGCTGAAGCGAATGTTGTGAACTGTTATGACGAAACGCCATTACATAAGGTCTATTTTTCATGAGCATGTTTGTGTCATCAAATATCTCTTGCAAAAGCGGACAAATCCAAATGCTAAGGATTTTTTAGGTAGGACAGCTCTATATTATGCTGCTGAGCAAGGCTGACTTGACATTTGCCAGCTACTTGTCTCACATGGTGTGGAAACAAATACTAATGATAATCTCCTGACAACTACTTTATACGACGTTGTTCGTGGTAACCACTTGAATATTGTGAAGTATGTTATAGAAAATAGTGAAAAACTAAACATAGAAAATCAAGACTGTGAAGAATCTCCGCAACATGCTGTCAGACGAGGAAGAGTTGAAATTTGTGAGATAATTGGTTCTTGATTTTTTTAAGCCACTATTCTCATGTGGCGGTAAAACAGACATTTTAGATGATAAGAATACGCTCCCTTAAATTGGGCTGAAGAGGGAAAGTAAATTTACTCCCTTCTTGAAAGTGAGATTTTTTTTTAAATATGAGAGGTGAGATAGACTATTTCAGTGCGTTTCAAAATAAGACATTCTTGACATAGACGTGTCTGATTTACCATTTAACCATGTATTGTAGACGTCCATAACGATATACAATAACACTGTCGTGCAGAGAAGTTCAAAATTCTTACAGGTTCAGGTTCAGGTTCATTTATTATTCAATCTTACATAATGACACTAAATAAAATACAGATATCTGGCAGTGAGACAAGCTCGTTTTGCACAGATAAAAAAAGAAAAACAATAAAGAAATATACGGATTTTCATTCAAAATGGTAGACTTCACAAACAAATATAAATAAATCAATAAATGTAAGGTTAATTACTCACCACATCACGGCAGACACCCACCCGACGATATATAAACAACTCTCAACCAGCAATGGGACAATAAGAAGGATATCAATATCCGAGATATATCTAAAAATAAGAAGACAGAGAAAAAAAAAAAAAAAAAAAAAAATAATTAAAATATTATATGACTAATAAATTTCCAATAGGAATGATTTTATTTAATTTTTTTAAATTCCGATCGACACATCAAAATCAAAAATATATTCATATTGGTTCCACCCGGCGACCACACTATTTCGTAGAGAAAACCGGGACCTCTCTGAAATTATCAACGGCTGGCGTAGTTTGCGTATGCTGCGAGCTAGATGAAAAGATGGCGGAGCAACTGGGAACAAATCAAAAGAATAGAAATAACTGGGCAGTGACAGGAGATTATGATTAACCTTGAATAATATCGAGTTAAAAGTAACTGCAAGTTCAACATGAAGAATATTCAATAAACAATATAAACTCTTTGTAGAAGACTTACTGGGGAAAGACGCTGGGGAAGGAAGATAACTTTTTAAAATACGAAGCGCCTTATTTTGTTGCATCTGAAGCGGAATTAAATGGGATCTGAAAGTATTCAAGTAAATAAGTGGGCAGTAATTTAGATAAGAATGAACAAGAGCGAAATAAATAGAACGCATAGCTTCGAGCGGCAAAATGAATTTCATACGTTGCATAATACCCACGTTCCTTCCAAGCTTCAATCTTATACCATTTATATGCGGCTTCCAACTCAAATTTGAGTCAACCAGCACACCAAGGTAACGAATAATATCAACACGTGATATATCCATACCTGAAACAGATGACTTAATCAACTTCAGACATGGAAGTGCCCGTGACGTACGCGAAAATACCATAAACTTTGTTTTTGAAGTGTTCAGAGCTAGCCTATTTGCCGTAAACCATGCTACTAGTCTATTGAATACTAGACTTAAATTATGTTTGACACGATCTTCATCGATTCCAGAGACACTACAGGTTGTGTCATCTGCGAAGAGAACGGTCAGCCCTAGGTACTCAACTGAATTACTAATATCGTTAATATAAATTAGAAACAACAGAGGGCCGAGAATTGAACCTTGGGGCACTCCAACTTTATTTGACTGGTTCGAAGACGTTGATATAACATCGCCCCCATCAATACACTGGACTCTATCGCTAAAATATGACAATATTATCGATTTAGCCGGACCACCTATACCACAATTAGACAATTTTCCATTTAAAATCATGTGACAAATAGTGTCAAACGCTTTCCGTATATCCACGAATATAGAAGCTGGAATTTCACCCTTATCCAAGCCATCATGAATAAACTGGGTTACTGCCAAAATAGCATGCTCTGTAGAATGTCCTTTTCGAAACCCGAATTGGGACTTACTGAAAAAACTATTCTTGTCAAGAAAATTTACAATCCTCACGTACCAACAACGTTCAATAATTTTTCCGAAAGCAGATAGAATAGATATGGGCCTATAGTTGGACGGATCTTTTATATCTCCCCCTTTGTGTAGTGCAATGACACGGGCGGACTTCATACATGAAGGGAAGATACCATTCTTGAAACAAAGATTAATTATGTGCACAAGAAAATTTACTATACTAGGCATAATCGGTTTAAGCAAGTTCGTAGAAGATCCGTCGATTCCTTCTGAGTGTCCATTTTTGAGTTGATGAAGTACAAGCATCAACTCAGCAGACGAGACTGGAGTGAGGAATATGGATCGGTCAGTAGAAGAGGGTAGAAAACTTTTGAAATCAGCAGAATTTGGCGTTGATTTTTGGGATGCCTCTTCCGACGTCTTTTCACCTATTTTAGCGAAGTGCGTGTTGAGCATGTTGACGACGTTAAGTTTTCCTTTAACAGCTGTATCACCACCTGGGGTCATCATTTCGTCCGGAAAAGAATTCAACTTTTTTTTGCCGATACAATCGTTTATTAATGTCCATACCTTCTTAGGAGATCCATGCGCGCTATTGAATGCCTTCAAATAGTAGAGCTGTTTAGCAGACCTGAGAGCCTTGGTTAAGCAATTTCTGTAAGCTTTAAAAAAGGCTTAATTTGTTTCATCGGGATTCGATAGATATATTTTATACAGCCTGTTCTTTGATTGGATCGACCTTAGTAGTCCTCGTGTAACCCAAGGCTTCTTAGATCTGTTGTAACGTCTTAGACGTGTTGAAGAAATCGGACAAGCCACATTAAGTGCTGTGGTAAATTCGTTGACAAAATACTGTGAAGATTGATTTACATCCTCGCAGTCTAAGAACGGAGAGGGTTCAATTTTGAGCAGCAGTTCATTCAACCGCTGAACAGATGTAGCATCAAGCCTTCTAGTTGTTTTGATCGGAGTCGCCGTTTGACGCCCAGTTTTTATCTCCATCAAAAGCATACAGTGGTCTGACGTGTCATCGATAATAACATGACACGAATCAAATTCTATATTAAGAAAAATATTTTCGATTACCGTTGCTGTCAAGCTTACCACTCGAGTTGGAATACGACAAGCTGGGAGAAGCCCCAGCGAAAGAAAAAGTGTCAGAAAATCAACAGCCGAAGGCGAATATTGTGTAGATGAAAGATCATGACCAGCATTACTTATATCAATATTAAAATCCCCAATGTACATAATCTTCCGACTTCGCTCGATTGCGATCGAAAAAAACGCTTCCAGCTTACTTATGAAATGTTGCACCGAAGAGCTAGGTTGTCTATAAAACAAACAACACAACAATTTTTCATTACCAAAATCAAGCTAGACAACCAAAAACTCAAACAACATTTCTTCATACATAGAATCAAAATCAAAAACAACCCTGTAAGTAATATCATTATGAATAAAAAAAACAAGGCCTCCTCTCGATCTGTCATTCCTAGTCTTAGAAATAAAATTTTAACCTTTAATATTCGCTAGGTGACTAGTTGACTCATTTAAGAAAGTCTCACATACAGCTAATACATCAACTCGATAGCATGGAAGGAACGAAGATAAATGGTCCAAACTACTCATCAACCCGCAACAGTTTAAACTCGCCAGCCTCACACTACCAGGAGAAACATGTCCGTTAATCTCATTAGGGAGTAAATAATTGTTAATAGGGAGGGATCTAATAGAAATATCATATTCATCATTCGAAAAACCACAATCTGGAGAAATTTTTATTAAATCTAATGGGTCTCTCTCAAAATCTCTCAACCTACTCGATGTCCCATCACCAGCAGAATTAATCATAATCATTTTGACTTACCAAACCGTCTGGTGGGAGTCTGTAGTGATGCGGTAATAAATCATCAACCAAACCTTGATGTGGAAGAGTACGGCACGTCTTGTTAAATATCTTATCTTAAAATGAAAAAAACACACGAACCAAAACGCTAACCTGTTTTCTAGGCCTAGGGAAATTAGAAAAAAAGAATAGCGACGATAAAGCACAATCAGGCATGGGAGACTTAACAAGTCGAAGTCGCATTGAGCACTGAACACAATAAGAAAGAAAAAAAACAACGAAAAGAAACAAAAAAAATACTTACATCATAAAGTATTTTTTTGAAAACGGAGCAACAGAGGCTAGAGGTTAAATAAATTTTCATGTTCCCCCTTAATAAGCGAAAATTGATATATTTTATATATAGCTTCTTGTTTGGCTCCTTGCCAAAAAAAACTGTTGACGCTAAGTAGTGTACTCCAGCAATTGCTTCACAGTGAATAGTAAGTAGTGGGGCCGTAGGCACTTCAATCAGACAGATAGGGAAATTAACACAGGGAAATTATCATTATATTTCTAGGACATGCCCTCTGACGTCACGGCAGCCATAGGAAAATTAGCATGAGATTTTAAACGTATGCCCTGTTACGTCACGCGATACACCTCAGTGTATTTCTACCGGAGCCCTGTTACGTCACGCGACACACCCATGTGTATTTCTAGCGGAGGCCTGTTACGTAGACACAGCCTTGTGTTTTTCTCTGATAGTCCTCTGACGTCACGGCATTCCTGTTTCTAGCGGACGGCTGGCAAGGTTCCGAGCGCAGCCCTGTTTTCCAGGTAGCAGACTCCCCATGTTGTTTTCCCCATATACATGTCCAGACGGTTTTCCTAGAATCCAGGTGTTTTTATTTCGCCATATTGTTTTCCCCATGTTGGAATCACACGACTTTCCTAGAACCCGGTGTTCCATCGAGAATAGAAGATCCCTGTGTGTTCTAGAAATTGTATAAATACTCAGGGGGGGGGGGACGAAACAGCAACAGTATTCATTTGATTAACAAACGTGCTGCAAGTTTAATAAAAAAGCAAAAATGTCTCGATCATATCAAGAAGTAAGTCACTTTTTCTAGTATTTCCTATACCCCCCCCTAAAACAAACCTCTATACACATTGTTTATACTTGTTTTAAAGCTTATAATAACCTCTATTTACTATGTACAAACCCCCTCCCCCTTCCGATAACAATTAATTTTTTCAAAGGAAATAATTGCCTTTTACCAAATATGTGCAATTTTCTCGTTTTTAAATTTTCAAGGCACCTTTCTGTATTCTACCTAAATGGGTGAACTAACATCCGTTAACTCTCTGATATAGACATTAATCACCATATGTTTCCCCTTTTTTACGTTAACCCTTAATAACCGCTAATAGCTCGATTCAACCTGGCTTAAACATTTCCATAAACAGGTATATGGGGGTAAAAACCATAGCTATTGCACCCTGTCAAATGCACATCCTGTGTTAGTCAATAATGTTCTCAATTAAGATCAACCTTATTGTCTGATTAACCAAGCAAATTGGTTTCAGAAAAAAAGATCATTTTTCTGGTCAAATTAACGTGTTATTTAACGACTAGATTTACTATAGAAATACAGTAGATCTTTTGATTTACAAGAGGGGATGGCATTAGTTATGATTAATATCTTAATATAAAAACTGTGATTGCTCCCTTTTTAAGTGGTGATTATCTATTCGAAGCAGGAGGGTGGGGACCGTGCGTAAGTTATGGGGTCGCTCCTAATGTTGTAAGGTGAAACAAACTGTTTCTTCACATGAAATGTAAGGGGATGGATTCCTTATGCAAACATGTGCCCTCTTTTGACAAGAAAAATAATGTACCCTTTCCTACATGCAAATCTAAAGTTTAGTGTTTGGTTAGCTTTTAATTATACTGTATTTTGTCATAAAAATCTAGTTTTGCTTTCCCGGAAAGGAGGGCTGGCTATTTTGAGATTGCGATTTTAAATTAGTGACCTGGATTTTATACACCTTTTGGTTTTAGACGAATAATGCTAGTTTTTCTTAAAGGCTTGAGATATCTGTGTATAAAGCACGCAATAGCGAACATATATATAGTTCGAGTGGTATTGCCTATAATTTTATAAGTTGAATTCTAGCCCCTTAGTTTTGACGATATACCATTGGTCCTTTGTGGCGAGATTTTATCCAAGCCCTATACAAATAATACAACATTTTTAAAAGCTGGGGGGGGGTGGTCTTATAACGAAAAACTATGCTTTCCAATAAATCTTGTTTTTCTCTCTTCTTCTTTATTTCTTCTGCAAAAGCGAGCGCTATTTTATATTAAATCCTGTTTTCTTTTCTAGGAATTTCCAGCCCTCCCCTCCCAAAAAGAGGGCTAGGGGCACCGACCTGACTCCCGTGCAGCACTTGAAGATATCTGGCCCATCCGGGTTCGCACCTACTGCCCCAGCTCCCAGGCATCGATCTGCCACCCTGCAAGCCGCAATGTCTCCCGTCATAAGATATGCCGGTCCTTCCAGGGGCACACTACAGGCCCCCACACCCTCTGCACAAGCTACAATGCCTAAGCCTTCAAGAGCTGCGCAAGGCCCTGTGCAGCCAGCCAGAAAATTAAAAAGAGAATGGATGAGTGCTGTTACCCCACCTAGGCAAGTCGCTGTTCCGGGTGCACAAGTCCCGGTTGCACAAACCCGCTACGTCGCCGAGCATTATGCGCTACCAGGGCCATCCAGGCCCCACAGTCTAGCTTCGGCAGAATCTGAAGATGTAAGTATATTTATTGGCGCGATAAAAACTTAGCACTTTTTTCTAGCTAATGCATATTCTTGTTCAGGTCAACAAAGGGGAAATAACTATGGTCTTGCTGGTTCTAAGAATAATCCATACTTTTCATGCTTTGATTAGCTTTTCGCTAATTTTTTTTAGTTTACTATCGGAGAGTCCTAACACATTAAAAGTATTGCGGGGGCATTTTTCGATAATTCTTATCACTAATTTCCATTCACTAGAATATTGAAGCTTCAAGTTATATAACCCCTCCCCTTAGTTTAAGGACCATCATCGCACCAAGAGATATCTAGAAAAATAATGCATTCTATTTTTTTCTCTCAAGCTACGCTCTTAGCCTAATAATGCCATTTTCGCTATTTTTCCAACCTAATAATGTTATCTTTTCGCTAATTTTTTACATGTCAGGGGGATTAAAAGTTTTCTTCTCTTTTCGCTAGAATACTAAAGGTCCATGCTCACCTCCCCTAGTTTTAAAAGACTCTAAAATAAGGTTTTTTCAGGCTGTAAAGTATATACTCGCTAGTTTTCGGAGGTATATTGTCGCCAAGAAGGATCTTTCAAGATCACTACTAACTGGGGACAGAGGGTTGATATCAGAGGACCCACCTGGGGGAAATAGGGACATTAGTTTTCAGGAAAGAGCTAAGAAAATGATTCGAAGAGTTTAGGGAGATATGACCCCCCCTCCCCTGTTAGCTCCATTTACACCTAAAATTTATGTTTTTTCTATGCCGAGATCGACCGCCTCGTGGCCCAATTCATGGGGGGAGGACCTGCAACCCCAGAGGAAGCCCCCGAAGACTTAATGGCATGGCCGAAGAGTTTATTACCAAATGGCCAGAGGCAAATCTCCCTTTGGTAAGGTTAAAAAAAAATCAAACGGGTTTATCAGTAGTGTGGGCATATGGGGTTACAGTACCGAAGGTACCATTCTATGCTCATAATACATACAAAGAGATCCCCTATGGAAGGGCATTACATTTATAGCAGTAATGTGGCCCAAAAGGCACTTTGGAGACCCTTTACATTTATAGTGAATAGTATTGAATTTATGAGTTCAATAGCCCGTGGTACCCTTTCATAATACAATGATGCATTCCAACAAATAGTGACGGTTCAATGAGTTCAAGGGGTCATGGTACCCTTCCATAATACAATGATGCATTTTGAAGACTAGTATGACTTCTATATTCAATCTCACTTTTTCATAGGGCAATCTGTTCCACTGAGCTAAATATGGTCTTATTATTCTTCTAGGTTCATAGACCGTCATTACCAGGGCCCACTATTGAGATCCGGTCGCCGCCACCTCAATTTCGCGACAGTCTGTGTACAGGGCCCGTAGAAAGTAAACCCGAGGGAGGTTTAAGTGTGGAGGTGAGTTAGGATAGTGTACATTTCCCCGACATTGATTTAGACAGTTTTGTGAGGGAAGTCGGCCTTAGCAGTGACTTTTTGGAGAATGTATTAGAGTAGTTACCAGTAAGCGAGGTCATGAAGGCGCTAGAAGACACAGTACCCGCCGCTCACAGTCATTTAGGGGAGCAAAGTGGTACTGGCTTGCCTCCAGTATTGCCTTACTTGTATCTAGCCGATATCGCTTTGCGTAACATTCACGTGCAGAGGGCGGAGTTCGGTGACCCGTTCAATTCCCTAACAAGTTGTAGTATTCAAACGGATCCCATTGACACCGGACGTTCCTGTGTAAGCATGTTTCGGGCACTTCTAGAAAACCATATGCGTGAGGCGGGTGGACGGGACAGTATAATAGCATCCATCATACTGAAAATATTTTTTTTAATGCAAGTACGGGTGAGTTGCATCCGTGTCATATACTTACAAAGATGCAGACGCTTCACCCAGACTCGCATAATTTTGAGGCTGTGTTTTCGGATTGAGTGGGTGAAATTTTTAATAGGATGGAGGGTTACAAATAAAACGGGAGTGGGTTGGTGGTTTTCTATACAAAATATAGAGCTTAATATTACTAAATTTAAGAAAAAATTTGTTTTAAGAGGCGCGAGGGGGTGTTTAAAAATATAATGCTAATTAAAAGGGTACTAAGGGGTGTACAACGATTTTCTGTCGACACGGGCTTGGAGTATTTCAAATTATTTGTCCTTGTCGCAGGGCATACACCCCTGCAAAGGGACGTTAGTAAGACAATGTTGGACGGTTTAGCAGTTAATGGCGGTGGGGAGGGGGCAGAATTTCTGAAAGTATATTTTTATTGTTTAAAGGGGCACTATCCAGTTACACTAAAGGTGATTGACATTTTTGAAAGGGCGAACCTTTTACATAGAAATGTTGTTTTAAATAAAAAGATTGCCGCTGGCACTGTCATTTCAGAAATTTTGAAAAACAACATGTTGGTGTTTTATGTCAATGTATGTAAGCACCGATGGCCGAGGGAGAGACGAGTTCATGTGTATTATGGAGACACTGATTCACCGATTCTGGAGCTGGTGAAACACCAGGCCCAAAATCAGTTGCTTAAATTAAAATCCGAGACGGGGAGCAACTTGGTATCAAATGAGGTTTTTCCCGGTCCGAAGGTGTACTGTTTGGAAACGCACAATGAGATTACCAAAAAAGTATGCAAGGGGCTGCCGTCATACAGTGTAAAGGAAAATTTCACCATGAGTGTTTATAGGAAACATATAGAGAATTAGTTAGTTCCAAGAGTGAGTGTCATGGCCATTCTATCTTTAAAATGTAAAAACTATACAGTTCGGGTTGAAAAAAAAGTGCCATGTCCACCATACCGGACAAAGTCTATGGACTCGAGGGTGATGTGAAGGTACTACCACATGGCCACTACCTTACTTCAGATAGAGTTGAATGTGTTAATTATAGAAAGCAACTCGGCCTGGAGAAAACCCTATAGTTGGAAGAGGGGAGGGGGCTGTCTTTGGGGGGAGGAAGGCCGTTTTTTCCGTTGCCACCTCCAGCACTGCCCCTTTTTTATCTGGTCATTTTCCCCCAGTGTTCTGATATTTATAAATTTTTTTTGTTGCGCAAAGCGGTAATTTTCAAGTGTTTATTTTTATATTCGTTGCGTAAATTGTGTATTCATTTATAATGCGTAAAGTGCTTATTACTAGCCCGCCGCGGGACCTTCCGGCCGTCACGGGTACCGTCCGCTGGCCGCTGCAGGGAACATCACGTCTACCATGATAAAGTGCTTATTTAATGTTTTAATATGTTCATTGTAAATATATTCAAGTGTTTATTTCAAAATTTTGTAGTGCATTTGTTAATTAAAGAAACCATGTGTATTCTATTTCCTTGAGTTTTTATTCAACAGATTGAGATTAGTTTTGGTTAGTTGTATTTTGACATTGGAGGAATATGTATCAATTAAAAACACCATTCAGATCGTTTTTTTTGGATCGCCCATGTCCGGCAAAACAAAACTTTTAACGGAAACAATTCAAAATTGTGATAAAAAGTTTTAAGAGAATCTGAAAAAAATCTATTATTACTATAGTGTATGGGCATAATCTTATGACAAGATATAGTAAATTCGTCTAAACATAAAAATCATGCATTAGCTTTCTGGTTGTAAGAGTATTGCGTCAAACTCGTGACTCACTATTGACAATATAGCTTCATTTGCTGAAGAATGGTCACAGGAAATGTTACAAATATGCACACGGTCCGGTCCCATCACGGAAAAAATTCTGTAACTGTTTTGCTTCTTAATCTTTTCCATCAGAGTAAATGTATGAGAACACTTGCTTTGAATTGTACTTACTATATATCATCTATAGAGTTGTTCGCGATTCAAGTTCTCTTATAACTCTGAACAAACAAATCTTCCCTGGCAAACGAAATTTTTACTTTCCGCGTACAATCAAGCTACTAAGAAACCTTATGGCTACACTTTATTGGACCTGAATCAAAACATTCCCGAAGAGTTTCGTGTAGTCGCTGATGTTTTCGATAATGAAATTACTGTATGTCTACTCGTGAATAGTAAAAAAGGCCATTAGTGGCTATCATGACGTTGAAGAAGCTACATGAACAACGGCATTTCTTTTCCGCGCTAGCGAATTCAAAAAGGCTTGGGAAAGTCGTAATCCTTAATAAATTGGTATTGACAAGGAATTTATTAATCTCTTGTCGGAACTCTGTTTAAATTTAACGGGAGATAACGTTCAACTGTCAGAAGGTGATAGATAACAAACAAAGCTTTATCCATCACTTGTACGCGTTCTAGCTTGCAAAAAGATAGCAAATTGTAAAAGAAAACGTCTTGTTCAAGCGGGTGGTAATTTCTTTTCAGTGCTACTGCCAATAACAGCCGGACATATAAACACTATTCTCTAGAAATGGCTAGACCTTACAAATGGGCGCCAATTGAACTCGCTGTTTCACAAAAAGAGAATTTTGAAGATAATCGTGATGAATTTATTAATAATGAAACAATTGCCGATGATGAAAAACTAATGTTACTTCAAAATGCCCTTCGACGTGTCAACAAACATAAATCTTATCGTGAAAAACCGCTCAAAGTCAATGTCATGGATCAAACTTCTGAATTTTTGACACTTTAAAAGCAACGGGAAAAGAAGATTTATTGACAAGTGTTGTAGACTTGTTGTCTCCATCCTATCGTGAACAAGGGAGAAGACTCTTCGTCTTCGTCGCTTGAAATGAACAACCTGACGACAAAATGAACTAATTTATAATTCAGTACAAAATTCATAATTTAACAAACTTTTTATTGGTTCTAATTGCAAATTATTAATGACTCAATTCACTTGATAGCCATTTATATATATTTTTTAAAGTAGCAAAATTTTCCTAAAAGTCTTATTAACAATAAGGAAATTCCAAAGAAATTTAAAGAACATAGTCCATCAAAAACATTAAAGCTTGAAGATGATGATTTTAAATCTTTCTTGTAAAATACTAGTACACCTAGTAGGAATATTGATTTGATGTCGAAGCCGGTGGTAGCTAGACAAAGACAAAGAGTTATTAAGTTACTCGGTAGCCTAGGACGCAAAAGGGTAGCAGGCTCTTCACACCTCTCTAGCGTTCAAAATAGATCAAGTTTTGAAAGGCGCTTAGAAAAATATTGGTAAGCCTGAAAGTTTGAATTCTCCCTCTGCACTTACTCATGTTAGTGTGATTAAAAAGAAGTTAGCAAAAAAGTTATTGCAAAACGAATCCAGCTTTACTCTTCAGTGGAATCATAGAATTAGAAGTCGTGACTATAGGAAAATGAGAGCCTTTTACCGTTAGAGAACATTATAAGCATACTTTATGACTCCAAACATGATTCAGACACATAACTCAATAAATTTATCTTAATTACAATAAGTGTTTTTAAGCTCTATGCATATGCAGTTGAATTGCAGTCAAAGAGAGGAGATGACGTTGCTAAAGCCCCTGAATCCATCTTTGAACAAGATTTATATAATAAAATTCAAATAGACCGTGGAAGTGAATTTGTTAATCCACATGTAAAAAGGGTTTTACTGAAATATAATACAATACTCTATCATAGTCATAGTTCTATAAAGGAAGCAGTGGCTGAATGTTTGATACGAACAATTCGATTTTTAATTTTAAGGTATTGTATATTGAGAAATACAGCTGCATTTATTAAAAATTTGGATAAAATTGATAATGGTAAAGCGTTCTTGAATAAAATCTGTTTCCTAGATTGGTAGAGTTTTTCCCCAAATCTCTATGTCAATTGATTAAAGTACAAAAAAATAATAATTTTAATAGTTCATCCTTCCTCAGACAACACTTTCTAGATGAGGAACAATATAGTTTATTAAAGTGCAAGGGCATGTACTGTTTCGAGAAATAAAGCTCCACTTTAAAGCTAAGCGGCAAATAATAACCGCTCATATCAGAATTTAATGATTCCCTTTGCGATCGTCAATGTAGCACTGCCAATTTTGAATTTGCAAAGTGGGATTGGGAAAAGCGAGGGTGTAAAAATGGGTGGGATCATTGTATAATACACCTGGCAAGTGATGTTATGACGTTGTTGGATATTGTCTATAAAACACGGACAAAATTTATGAAGAAGTTGGGTTGGATTTGGGGTATTATTTTTCCAATCCTCATATGATGGTGGATTTAATTCTTAAAATCAGTGAAGCAGAAATAGGTCTGATTGCTGCCGTGGATTAGAACCTGTTTGTAGGGAGATCCATGAGGGGAGGGTGTGTTTTCCACGGGGGTCGTATCCTTGAAACCGACCCGACTGGACAACGCAACGCTGAAAAGCTAAATGTCATTTTCTTGGATATGAATTCCCTTTATCCGTCGGCAATTTCTCCTTTTATTTGCCGTTTGGGCAAATTTTCCTTTTATTTGCCAGATTTCCCCAACATTCAGACCGTTGCAGAAAATAAAGCACAAGCATGCTTTTATGAATTTCACGGTGCTATGCCCTTGAAACTTCATGACTCACTACTAGACTTTGTTTTCCCATGAATTAAAAGGCGGGTGCAAAGCGATTCAGCGAATTCCTGAACTTTATCATTAGTAGAAAATTTGGGTATAAATTGGACACCTTCAAAACAAAACTTTATTCCCTACCTTGAGCCGAAACGGAACATTGTTGTAAACCACGTTCTTTTGCGGTGGATGCTGGCCGACGGTTTCAATGTCACAAAGATTCACAGAGCACTCCAGTTCGATCAAAAGCCTTGTATGAAGACGTTTGTTGACACTTTTGTCAATAAACGGTCTCAAGCGAAAACAAAGGTTGAAAAAGAAATCTTTAAACTGGTTTTAAATTCGGTCTTTGGTTAAATGTGTGAGAGTCTGCGTAACAGGAGTTGTTATGATGTTATACCAGACCTAAAGAATGTGCCCGAATCATTGCGGATTCAAACTTCACATCGTTCACAATCATAGACTCCAATATTGTCCTTTTACATAGAAATGTAGTTTTAAATAAAACTTGCCGCTGGCAGTGCTATTTTAGAAATTTTGAGAAACATCATGTTGGAGTTTTATTACAATATATGTAAGTGGCAATGGCTGAGGGAGGGACAAGTTCATGTGTATTATGGAGACACTGATTCACCGATTCTGGAGCTGGTGAAACGCCAGGCCCAAAATCAATTGCTTAAATTAAAATCCGAGACGGGGAGTAACTTAGTATCCCATGATGTTTTTCTCGGACTTAATGTGTACTGTTTGGAAACGAAAAATCAGATTACCAAAAAAATATGCAAGGGGGTGCCGTCACACTATGTAAAGGAAAATTTCACCATGAGTGTTTATAGGAACTTTATAGAAAATAATTTAGTTCCAAGAGCGAGTGTCATGGCCATTCTATCTTTAAAATGTAAAAACTATACAGAACGGGTTGAAAAAAATGCCATGTCCACCATATCGGACAAAGTCTATGGACTCGAGGGTGATGTGAAGGTACTACCACATGGCCACTACCTTACTTCAGATCGAGTTGAATGCGTAAATTATGGGAAACAGCTCGGTCTGAAGAAAGCCCTATAGTTGAGGGAGGGGAGGAGAGCCGTCTGTGGGGGGAGGAAGGCCGTTTTTTCCTTCGCCAGCTCAGCACTGACTTTTGTGTGTGTGTGTGTGTGTGTGTGTGTGTATTTGTGTGTGTGTGTGTGTGTGTGTGTGTGTGTGTGTGTGTGTGTGTGTGAGTGTGTGTGTGTGTGTGTGTGTGTGTGTTTGTGTGTGTGTGTGTGTGTGTGAGTGTGTGTGGGTGTGTGTGTGTGTGTGTTTGTGTGTGTGTGTGTGTTAGCTCAAACCCTCTTGGCAAATTCATAGTCAACAAGGGTGCATTGACGCTCGTAAAGTGAATTGTAGAATGAGGCGATGGGCGGCAATTGTTCCTCAGATTTAATATGATTCTTCGAGTGTAACCTGGTATAAGAAAGAGAAATTGTGCCATTTTTTTTATATAGTGATGTGACACTTCAATTAAGCTAAAAAAAATATTTTCAGTGTTTAATGACCTAAATCTGTAGAACCGCTACCCTTTTATTACTTTTTTTTAATTCTTAATTCACTCTAGATCCTAACATTGAGGTTGTGGATTTTTTTTTTTTTTTTTTATAACACACACACTGGGATAGATATATACAGATATAAGAGAGAGAGAGAGAGAGAGAGAGAGAGAGAGAGAGAGAGAGAGAGGATACAATTTTTCTTACTTAATCACAGCGAGAGGTGACTGGTTCCATGACTACATCAGCTTCTTGGAATGGGAATACGGTTTGCATGTTGGGTGTGGCCGTTGACCAGTTGACAGTTGGCAGGTGTATGATGGGTCCGGATGGTTGTGGCATCTTGTTGTGAGTGTTGAATATGGCAGCTGGACAGTTGGCTATTGGGTGGTTTACGGTTAGTGTTGATTGTATTAATGTTTTCGGCCAACGACCATATTGTATAACAGCTGGTCTGTTTGAAATGACCACTGGAGTCGCTTCACCCCTTCTTATTTTCTTAACGGGTAGGGGGAGCTCTGGAAAATCCTGAAAAAAAAAATAGTTTTTTTTTCATGAAAAAATATTGAATGAGAATCATCAGTCCTCATCAATAGTATGCACAAGAATAAATTTTTAAAATTTAAATTAAAAGTGTCATTCGATTTTTCTGATATGATTTAGAGATGTAAAAAAAAAGTTGAAAAAAAGGTTAAAAAAAAATGGTCACTACAAACATCATTTTTCTAATAGTAAAAGTCGCGACAAACATATCTATATCATTCCCAATTTGAAGTTGGAAAATATTGAATGTGAATTTCTTATGTTTTAAGTATATTTCATGACATTCTAAGAGATGTCAAAAAAAAGTTAAAAAAAATGGTGAGGGGGTGTGGGTGGGGGGGGTTGGAGGGAGGGGGTGTTTGAGGGGAGGGGGGTTAAATGGGGGGGGGGTTGGAGGGCTGTGGCATAGTGGGGGTGGGGAACTTTGGGCCATAATAAAAAATAGGTATGATTTACCTCATGTACTAAGCTCGCAAGCCATTTAAATGCAGTGTTTACATACTTTTTTGTTTTGATATTGCTCTTTACCGACCTCTGAAGATCCAGGTTCAAAAATATTTAACAATTCGTTACCTATATTGGGGACTGTATAAACCACCCGATAAATTATATTAGAATTAATTTCTTTACCCACTAAGAATATAAATGAATAACTTACTTCTTGCGTGTAGCTTTCATAAATATTCCTTTTGTTAGAATACATGGTTGTATTTAAAATACCAATTTTGAACTGAGAAAATAAGTCATCGTCAGAGTTCTGATAACCGTGTTCAAGGTTAAACATAAAACAACCACGCCTAACAATATTGGTTAACAGACAGAATTTCATTGCCATTAACTTCAACCATACCATGAAAAGAACCATCGATGTATGCATGCTATATAAACAGCCATGACTCTATCAGAAACATGGAATTTAATATCATAATCATTGTTTCGTGAACAACACGAATTTTTATGGTATTCTGGTTCTAATTACAACATAAAAAACCAAGCAAAGACATAACTTTTTAAGGCAGGGTGATTTCTATCATTCTGATACCTTTAATTGATACAGTAGTTTACTACCTGCCTGCTACCTTATATTAATATATGCAAAAACGATAGGGCCTCGCTACCTATCGTTATAGCTATACTACTCCTTACATCACAAAAATAACTACAAATTTTAAAAAAGTTTGCACACATAATAATCTGTATGTAGTATTTACCAATAATTTCAAAATCATAAGTTTCCTAAATTCTGGTAAAGATAAAACCCCAGTTACTCACCAAAGAGGGGTCTATCAAATACCATACGATTGTGGCAAATACTATGTAGGTAGAACACACCAAAATTTAGAGAAACGCATTTTTTGGTACTCGCAAATCCAACTGCAAACCGTGGATAAATAAAAAAAATTTGTGCCTAATAAATGAACCCGATAAACTCTTTAAGGAAGGATTTTTCCAAGAATCTCGAAAACTTAGAAACATCGTTGTTAGCGAATTCTGTAAATCATGAAAGGAGTATGGTGCGCACGTGCTCAACAAGTTATTGTATTCGGGCCCTGAGAATTTCCACAAAAGTGTCCAAGATCTCATGAGAAAGGTCTCTTCAAAATTTTTCTTACTGGACAGTAATGGTGACCCAGTGGGTGCGGATGTCATAAATGATCATTTTGCTTCAGTTTGTAAAATTCACCCGCCACTCTAGCATATGCCGGTCAACAGTGCAGTGAGTGACATTCCTGTGATTGAAATCAATCAGACTCAACTTAAACTCGAAACTCTTGACACAAATAAGTCAGTATACCCAGGTGATATCCCTACCAAATTGATTGTGGAATGTGCCCAGTATTTAAGTGTCCCCCTCAACTGCTATTTTTAACCAATTTTTGTAAATGGTATTTTTACAGTGTGTTTTAAACGAGCTATTATATCTCCTATACCAAAAACTAAGACCCCAAATGCTCCCTCTGACTTAAGACCAATATCAAAAACCTCCATTTTCTCTAAAATCTTAGAAAGTTTTATTTGCCATTTCCTTTTTGACGATATTTATGATAAAATCAACCCAAATCAGTTTGGCTTTAGGCCGAATCATAGCACCCCGATTTGCTTAATTTGTATACTTGACACTATTTTCAAACAGCTTAAGTTGAATAGTTCCTATGTTGAGGCTGTTTTTGCTGATATTAGCAAAGCCTTCGACCACTTGGATCATCAGACAGTTATAGATAATTCAAGGCCTTTGGATGCAAGAGATTTTTTTTACGCATGGTTGCTAGTTTTTTGTCTGGTCGTGAGCAATGTGTAGTCCTCCCTAACAGGGATTTATCAGGTTTTTCCTCGATTTCCTGTGGAGCACCTCAAGGGACTAAATTAGGTCCTTTATCATTTTTAATTGTTTTTAATAATATTTTACCATGTTTTGGCAACTCTTTTAAATTTGCGGATGATTTGACATTACTGAACCTTTGTCAAACATCTCATGCTTTGAATTTTTACACTCGATTCACTAATTAACAATTTAAAGAATGATCTTGACAATGTTAAACTCAACTTAAGCATACCCAAAAGCAGTTTCATGTTATTTTCTTTTTTTTTAAATATACCCACCATCAATAATTACCTTTGCATACCAAATTTAAGAACGGTTAAACTGCTTGGTGTGCAGTTGGACAACGACCTTAAATGGAACTCCCACATTTTCCACCTATTTAAGTCGGGCAGTTTTCTCCTTAAATCTTTCTCCCTTCTCAAACGGTTCACCATATCAATTCAAAACCTTAAAATAATTTATTGTTATTACATAAGACCCTGTCTGGAATATGCTTGTCCTGTCTGGCACCCTGGGTTACCCAAATACCAATGTTCTAAAATTGAAAGTATTCAAAAAAGAGCAATAAAAATTATTCTGGGGACGGCCTATACTACATACGATGAAGGTTTGGCTAGACTTGAACTTATTACATTGGAGTCATTACGTCACATCCTTACCATGAACTTTGGTCACAAGTGCCTTAGTTCTGACTATCGTCGACGTTTTCTCCCTCCCTTTGGAGAGAATCCCCCAACCCTTCCTAATACAAGACTCAATGCTCGTAGAGCTCCAAACACCCAACTGGATCTGTATCCCCAAATGTTGACCATGAGGTACAAAAACTCTTTTGTCCCCTATTTTGTTACCCATTTTAATGGTTTATATAACTTTTGTTTTATGTTTATCCCCTAACATCCGTTTTATTGTTGATTCAATTTTTTGTCTTATGTTTATCCCCTAACATCTGGTTTGCTATTATAATGCTGACGTGCTTATGCTAGCTTTTGTGCTATTTTAGCCAATAAATCATTTTCTATTCTATTTAAAAGTATAAAAATGATATTGTCAAAGCTCTAAATTCTAATATTTCTACTATTTCATTTGATTCTGCTTTAGGAAGCCATTTATTTGAAAATCATAGCTACAATATACTTTTTGATGAATCTGACCTTATTAGTAATGACCTTGGCATAAAACAGGTAGTCTAAGAAGTAATTGAAATCAGACTTAAGATTAATAATAATATTCCCTTAAATAGGGACCTGGGGGAATATACACCAAATGCTCTATACACAAATTTAATTAAAAATGATCTTACAAAATATTTTAAAAAACAATAGACATTAATACAGAACCGGTCACAAAAATACCTTTGAGATTAGCTGCCAAAAAGGCTGGATTAGCAATAAGAACGTGTTTTTAAATTAATTTTTTTCATCTCATTGAATCGCCTTGTTTTACCTCACTTTTTATCAGTCCTGGTTGAACTTCGCTGAAGTAAAGATGCTGGGACTGCTTTAAAAAATTTTAATTTTTAGTATGATTGGTCGAAGGTTGTTTTTAGTCTTTCTTCTTTTATATATTTTGGTCTTGCTGAGGACGGCCCTTGGACTTAGGGCTGAAATATTCATTCAAATTTATATCCACTGTCTTACAAAAAGATTTCCCTCTTGTTCTTCGTGCTTTTGTTGTTTGTATAGCTTCTGAAGTTGATCAGAAAAATAAAACTTGATATCGCTTCCAAAAGATTCTATCTATGATCTTTGACAACCTGGATAAACTTACAATCCTTTTATTTATTTAAATTTTAAGAGTAGAAGTAGTAATAGTAGTATATCCAAAAGTTTCAACTTATCACCCCCAGTCGTTCTCGATATATTGCTGAAAAGTAACCAGAAACACAATGTCTGTTGATTTATTTTAATGTAACATTTAGTTTTAAAGCATAATGAATCAATGGCATATTTGTGGGGAGTTTACATACCTAATATCCCTAAAGACATTGTTGCTGGACCGTTCTACTATGCTGAACAAAATGGATGTCTCAAAATTTTGACTGGATGTGTTTGGAAAATGAAGGGGCTTGAGAGTAGGGCTGCTTGCCAGTAGTAAGGCATCAATTGACGCTGATTACACATGTACTTAAACAAGCCTGAGGCATGAATATGGGTGTAGTTTAACCGGTACATTGACTTACCAGGGTCAGTCACCTATTACTACGAACGGTACATGCCTTACCAGACGGGTTTCTAAGGTAACACCCACGTTTTGGAACTAGGAGCGAGATTGTCTGATGCAATCTCACTGGTTTCGTTTCACGGGTTCATTAATAGAACGACTAATGTTTTTTGAAAAGGGTAATTACTTCTAAGTTCAATAACCAAATTAAACTTCCGATGGTTAAGAAAGCGTAACGGGTAATTAAAGTATGAGGAATGGGATGCTATAATTAGAATGGTTTTAAGTTGAAAATTGTGACCTAAAAATAACTCTATTTGCGAATTTTTTGCAAAAAGGTATTTGCGTAAAGGTATTGCGTTGGTTAAGAAAGCTTAACGGGTAATTAAAGTATGAGGAATGGGATGCTATAATTAGAATGGTTTTAAGTTGAAAATTGTGACGTAAAAATAACTCTATTTGCGAATTTTTTGCGAAAAGGTATTTACGTAAAGGTATTGCGCTGGTTAAGAATACCTCACGGGTAATTAAAGAATGAGGAATGGGATGCTTGCATCAACAATACAAAGAATATGCTCAGATACTTAATAGATTTGACGCCTACAAGAGACATTGGTAGAAGGTATTCAATAGCTTAATTGAAAAATAACGATAGAATGACATTGTGACTTGACCTAGCTTTACCTCTCCGATGTGGTCTGTATAATACACAAGTAACGTTTGAAAAGTATTGTCAATTTAAAATAGGATCTAACGTTCCCTTCGTTCCCCCATTTCTGAGGGGGCTGGGGAAGGTAGGAGAGGGGGAGGGGGAGTCAATTTCGGAGGTAAAACATTCTAAATGAGAAATCGTAAAACACCCGAGACAATGAACAAGTCCCAATATGGCAAGTATTTAGTTAATATAATGCTTGGAAGAGAAATTAAGTTTTGAGGGGAGTGTAAAAATGGTACTTATTTAATATCCCGGTTGTAACTTATCATTCCCCCAACTTTTCAAAGCGGGCGTTTGCAACTAAGGGGAAAACTGGCCCGACCAAAGATTATGTATATTCTTGTCACTTTTCATTACTCCAATTTTTCAAAGCGGTTGTTTACAGCTAAGGGAGAAACTGGCACGACCGCCGAGTATTTATATTCTTTTCACTTTTCATTACCCCAATTTTTCAAAAGGGGGTGTTTACAACTAAGGGGGAAACTGGCCCGACAAAAGAGTATTTATATTCTTGTCAACTTTTGTTCCCCCAATTTGTCAAAGTGGGTGTTTACAACTAAGAGAAAACTGGCCCGACCAAAGAGTATTTATATTATTGTCACTTTTCGTTCCCCGAATTTTTCAAAGTGGGTGTTTACAACTAAGGGGGAAACTGGCCCCGACCAAAGAGTATTTATATTCTTGTCACTTTTCGTTCCCCCAATTTTTCAAAGCGAGTGTTTACAACTAGGGGGGAAACTGGCCCCGAACAAAGAGTATTTACATTTTAGTCACTTTTCGGTCCCCCCAATTATTTAAAGTTGGTGAGAACGTCTAAGAGGAAAATTCCCCAACAATCGAGTAATAATGGTCGTGTCACTGTTCCTTAACCCACCTTGCAAATTAGAGTGTGTACGTCATAGAGGAAACTTCCAAATCACATGAGTATGCATATTCTTGTCAGTTTTCGGTAAACGGATTTATAAAAGAGGGTGTTAACTTCAAAGGGGAAAACTGGTCGGACCAAAGAGTATTTATATTCTTGTCACCTTTCGTCCACCCAATATTTCAAAGAGGGATTTTACAGCTAAGGGGGAAACTGGCCCGACCAAAGAGTATTTATATTCTTGTCACTTTTCGTTCCCCCAATTTTTCAAAGTGGGAGTTAACAACTAAGGGGGAAACTGGTCCGACCAAAGAGTCTTTATATTCTTGTCACTTTTCGTTCCCCCAATTTTTCAAAGCGGGTGTTTACAACTAAGGGGAAACTGGCCCGACCAATGTGTATTTATATTCTTGTCACTTTTCGTTCCCCCAATTTTTCAAAGCGGGTGTTTACAACTAAGGGGGAAACTGGTCCGATAAAAGAGTATTTATATTCTTGTCATATTTCGGTCCACAAATTTTTCAAAGTTGGTTTTTACAACTAAGAGGACTGGCAGAAGGATGTATTAGTGAAATTATAGTTGAGGGCGAGTTGCTAGAGAAAAAACAGTGTGGAGTAGTTTGCTACAAATTATAATTTATAAATTAATGACGAGAGTGGTGGGGGAGATGGGTTGATTGGCAGAAGGATGTATTAGCGAAGTTATAGTGGAGGGCGAGTTGCTAGAGAAAAACCCATGTGGATGAGTTGAAATAATTTTTTTTTTAACAAGAAATGACTGAAAAGTGCTTGATGGGCAGAAGGATGTGTTCGCAAAGTTATAGTGGAGGGCGAGTTGCTAGTGAAAAACCCGTGTGGATGAGTTTGAATAAATTTTTTTTTTAACAAGAAATGACTGAAAAGTGTTTTGGGGGAGATGGGTTGATAACCCCGAGGGATTTGTTAACTCAAGTAATTTGTTATAAATTTGAAACAACATCAGTCTATGAGAATGACTAACGACGATAGAATGACATTGTGAGTTGACCCAGCTTTACCTCTCCGATTTCTGCTGGAACTAGCTTCAAATATTGAACCTAAAAGATTCATATTACCATGGATACGAAGTGTTTATAGAATTGGTGGTCTTTAAAAAGACTGTTGGGTATTCATGAGTGTGATGGCTATTGTAAAAATTCATCATTGTTCGTCATCCACTCGGTATGATTCCAATCTATATCATGGATTTGTTTGTTCTTCTTCTTCCTAGGAAATCTCACACACATATTCCGGGAAGGAATATCTATTGGTAGCCATTTGCTAAAAAATCGAACCTCGTCCTCTGTGTTGTGTATCTTACTCGGAAATACCTAACAACTAAAATCTTCCAAGTTGAATAATGGTATATCTGATTTGCATTTTTCGATCAAAAGTTTATCAGTGGGCACATTCCCTTTTGTGTACAGTGCTGTTACGCCAAAAAAAACAGCATATCTCTCTAACTTCATCTTGTACGTAGGATAAATCCTTCCCTTTGCTATAGGATGGAAGAATCATTCTATTATATAAACCTATTTTGTTTATAAAGTATAGTGTATTGCGCCACCTGTCTTCATTGTACTCATACATATTATAGTTTATATACCAGTGGTAACAAGAGATTTCTTGATGATCAGTAGTCAACAGTAGAAACGCGCATTCAAAAATCACTCCACACGCCGATTTCTTCACGCCAATGTATTCGCAGTCAAAACCGCCATACATCTTTGAAGTTATATTGATAGAATGGAATATTCAAACTGTTTAAAGTTCCAAATTGAAACTACATTATATACTAAAGAAACTGAATATATTAACATCTAAAACAAGACACACTGGTTTATATTTAATAAAAATTATTTTTATTATTAAAACCTCAGAATATTTATCTTCACGAATGACAAGTAACAATTTTCCTTAAATTAGAATATTAAATAGATATCGCATGTAAACGAGAAACTACCGGTGATTTAGACGTAATTTTCTCACACCTAGAAGAGACATGCATCTCATTAGTCTGAATATACATGCTAATTCGATTTCATCTCATGACATATTTTTACATGTCAATTGCTAAAGAACTTTATTCATCTCAAACATAGAAATCAGACCTAGGTTTTTTAGATTTTCGTGAGTGTTTGTTTCTTGGAGTTTATTAATTGAGAAGTTAACTTTAATATTTCGTTGTTTTGCCGTGACTGAAATCATGAATTAGTATAGTTAATAATTCGTCCTTTTCTAACTGTAATAGAGTATATAAAGTCATGTCTTACTGCTATTTATTCTTCCTAAGCCTAGTAAACGTATTATTAATATTTCATAAGAAACATAAAAATTCGGTCAGTCCTGTTTTTATAAACTACATCAAACTGCAATGTATACCCTTCCTATACCATTAAGTTAAATGTTAACTATTAAAGGCTATGAGCCTGAGAAAATTTACCTGCTTTTAACAAAAGGGGGAAAACCCCCCTAAAAGTCATACTATCTTAAAAGTCACACCATCAGGTTCGGCATATCAGGAATCCTGACTACAGAGATTTCAAGCTCCTATCTGCAAAAATGTGGAATTTTTGTATTTTTTTTTTTAGAAGAAAGATTACTTGTAGTTTTATTCCCAGGGGTGATCATATCGATCTAGTGGTACTAAAATATCGTAATAGGGTTCATTTGACTGGAAATTAAAAGCTCTAGTGCCATTTTTAAGTGACAAAAAAGATTGGATGGTAATTACGCCGCCTCTCACGCCTCTTTTTTTCCGAAATCGTGCGGTCAAAATTTTGAGATTGCCATTTTCTTCATCATTGTTGAAACGCCTAATAGCTATGTCTTTGAATATAACATGAAACCCCCCTCACATCCCCAGGGGAAACATCTTTAAGTTATGAAATTTGTCTATTCTTTACGCATAGTATTGGTTATTTGGAAGTATGTGTACATTTTTTTTTTTTTTGGGGGGGGGGGAGGGATTTCTCCGTGGAGGTGGGGCTAGATTTACTGGCATTATTTAGAAAACGATAATACAATAAATAAAAAAAGTTTTTTCAACTGAAAGTAAGGACCAAAATTAAAACTTAAAACGAAGAGAATTATTACGTATATGAAGGGGATTTTCCTCTCATAACCTCGCTCTTTGCACTAAAGTTTGAATTTTGTTCCAATTCCTTAAGAACGACTCCTAATACACAAGGTTCGTTTAATTAGAACAATAAGAAGCTCTTTTAAAAGTACCAAGATTTTAGCGCAAAGAGTGAGGTGTTGAGGAGCGGTGCAATCTCGTTCATATACGTACTAATTTTCATTTGTTTTAAGTTCTAATGTTGCTCCTTACTTTCAATTGGAAAAATATGTTTTTTTAATTTAATTTTTATGTAATGATTTTTTCAAATAATATCAAGAGGATTTGTTTTTACACTGCTCACAGTGTAGAATGTGTTACTAAGATTTTGTTTCAAAATATTTTTGGTCTATCGACCTAGTGGTACTAAAATATCGTAAGAGGGCACATTTGACTGGAAATTAAAAGTTCTAGTGCCATTTTTAAGTGACCAAAAAGATTGGATGGTAACTACGCCGCCTCTCACGCCTCTTACTGGCATTATTTAGAAAACGATAATACAATATATAAAAAAAGTTTTTTCAACTGAAAGTAAGGAGCAAAATTAAAACTTAAAACGAAGAGACTTATTACGTATACGAAGGGGATTTCCCTCTCATAACCTCGCTCTTTGCACTAAAGTTTTAATTTTGTTCCAATTCCTTAAGAACGACTCCTAAAACACAAGGTTCGTTTAATTAGAACAATAAGAAGCTCTTTTAAAAGTACTAAGATTTTAGCGCAAAGAGTGAGGTGTTGAGGAGCGGTGCAATCTCATTCATATACACAATAATTTTTGTTTGTTTTTAGTTCTTATATTGCTCCTTACTTTCAGTTGGAAAAATGTGTTTTTTTAATTTAATATTTATGTAATGATTTCTTCAAATAATATCAAGAGGATTTGTTTTTACACTGCTCACAGTGTACATTGTGTTACTAAAATTTTGTTTCAAAATATTTTTGACCTAAACTTGTTTTGTGCATTGCGCGTTTATGTTTTAGTAGAGCATCGTAGGTCGATAAAAAAAGTGTTGATAATTTTGTTGTATGGTTTCACATGTTATAAAACTGAACGTAAGGGCACCACTAACGAGAAGTGACCAAAAAGATTGGATGGTAACTACGCCACCTCTCACGCCTCTTTTTTCCGAAATCGTGCGGTCAAAATTTTGAGATTGCCGTTTTCTTCATCATTGTTGAAACGCCTAATAGCTATGTCTTTGAATATAACATGAAACCCCCCTCACACCCCCAACTCACACCTCATAACCTCGCTCTTTGCACTAAAGTTTGAATTTTGTTCCAATTCCTTAAGAACGACTCCTAAAACACAAGGTTCGTTAATTAGAACAATAAGAAACTCTTTTAAAAGTACCAAGATTTTAGCGCAAAGAGTGAGGTGTTGAGGAGCGGTGCAATCTCGTTCATATACGTAATAATTTTCATTTGTTTTAAGTTCTAATGTTGCTCCTTACTTTCAGTTGGAAAAATATGTTTTTTTTGATTTAATTTTTATGTAATGATTTCTTCAAATAATATCAAGAAGATTTGTTTTTTCACTGCTCACAGTGTAGAATGTCTTACTAAAATTTTGTTTCAAAATATTTTTGGTCCATCGACCTAGTGGTACTAAAATATCGTAAGAGGGCTCATTTCACTGGAAATTAAAAGTTCTAGTGCCATTTTTAAGTGACCAAAAAGATTGGATGGTAACTACGCCGCCTCTCACGCCTCTTTTTTCCGAAATCGTGCAGTCAAAATTTGACACGACACACAAACAGAGTCATAGTGAGAGAGATATCCAAAAAGTTGGGTTGATCTAGGTTCACTTAGAGTGGCAATATTTTGAAACAAAATTTTAGTAGCACATTCTACACTGTGAGCAGTGTAAAAACAAATCCTCTTGATATTATTTGAAGGAATCATTACATAAAAATTGTAATCTCAAAAGGTAATAAGAAAATGGTAATCTCAAAATTTTGACCGCACGATTTCGGAAAAAAGAGGCGTGAGAGGCGGCGTAGTTACCATCCAATCTTTTTGGTCACTTCTCATTAGTGGCGCCCTTACGTTCAGTTTTATAACATGTGAAACCATACAACAAAATTATCAACACTTTTTTTTTCCGACCGATGATGCTCTACTAAAACATAAACGCGCAATGCACAAAACAAGTTTAGGTCAAAAATATTTTGAAACAAAATTTCAGTAACACATTCTACACTGTGAGCAGTGTAAAAACAAATCCTCTTGATATTATTTGAAGAAATCATTACATAAAAATTAAATTAAAAAAAAATATTTTTCCAACTGAAAGTAAGGAGCAACATTAGAACTTAAAACAAACGAAAATTATTACGTATATGAATGAGATTTCACCGCTCCTCAAAACCTCACTCTTTGCGCAAAAATCTTAGTACTTTTAAAAGAGCTTCTTATTGTTCTAATTAAACGAACCTTGTGTTTTAGGAGTCGTTCTTAAGGAATTGGAACAAAATTCAAACTTTAGTGCAAAGAGCGAGGTTATGAGAGGGAAATCCCCTTCGTATACGTAATAATTCTCTTCGTTTTAAGTTTTAATTTTGCTCCTTACTTTCAGTTGAAAAAAACTTTTTTATATATTGTATTATCGTTTTCTAAATAATGCCAGTAAGAGACGTGAGAGGCGGCGTAGTTACCATCCAATCTTTTTGGTCACTTAAAAATGGCACTAGAACTTTTAATTTCCAGTCAAATGTGCCATCTTACGATATTTTAGTACCACTAGGTCGATAGACCAAAAATATTTTGAAACAAAATTTTAGTAACACATTCTACACTGTGAGCAGTGTAAAAACAAAACGTCTTGATATTATTTGAAGAAATCATTACATAAAAATTAAATTAAAAAAACATATTTTTCCAATTGAAAGTAAGGAGCAACATTAGAACTTAAAACGAATGAAAATTATTACGTATATGAACGAGATTGCACCGCTCCTCAACACCTCACTCTTTGCGCTAAAATCTTGGTACTTTTAAAAGAGCTTCTTATTGTTCTAATTAAACGAACCTAGTGTTTTAGGAGTCGTTCTTAAGGAATTGGAACAAAATTAAAACTGTAGTGCAAAGAGCGAGGTTATGAGATGGACATCCCCTTCATATACGTAATAATTCTCTTCGTTTTAAGTTTTAATTTTGCTCCTTACTTTCAGTTGAAAAAACTTTTTTTATTTATTGTATTATCGTTTTCTAAATAATGCCAGTAAATCTAGCCCCACCTCCAGGGAGAAATCCCTCCCGTCCCCAAAAAAAATGTATACATACTTCCAAATAATCAATACTATGCGTAAAGAATAGACAAATTTCATAACTTAAAGATGTTTCCCCTGGGGATGTGAGGGGGGTTTCATGTTATATTCAAGGACATATCTATTAGGCGTTTCAACAATGATGAAGAAAATGGCAATCTCAAAATTTTGACCGCACGATTTTGGAAAAAAAGAGGCATGAGAGGCGGCGTAGTTACCATCCAATCTTTTTGATCACTTAAAAATGGCACTAGAACTTTTAATTTCCAGTCAACTGAACCCTATTACGATATTTTAGTACCACTAGGTCGATATGATCACCCCTGGGAATAAAACTACAAGTAATCTTTCTTCTAAAAAAAATACAAAAATTCCACATTTTTGCAGATCAGGAGCTTGAAACCTCTGCAGTCAGGTTTCCTGATATGCCGAACCTGATGGTGTGACTTTTAAGATAGTATGACTTTTAGGGGGTTTTCCCCCTTTAGCGAAAATCAGGTAAATTTTCTCAGGCTCATAGCCTTTAATAGTTAATATTTAACTTAATGGTATAGGAAGGGTATACATTGCAGTTTGATGTAGCTTATAAAAAAAGGACTGACGGAATTTTTATGTTTCTTATGAAATATTAATAATGCGTTTACTAGGCTTAGAAAGAATAAATAGCAGTAAAACATGAATTTATATACTCTATTACAGTTAGAAAAAGACGAATTATTAACTATTCTAATTCATGATTTCAGTCACGGCAAAACAACGAAATATTAAAGTTAACTTCTCAATTAATAAACTCCAAGAAACGAACACTCACGAAAATCTAAAAAACCTAGGTCTGATTTCTATGTTTGAGATGAATAAAGTTCTTTAGCAATTGACATGTAAAAATATGTCATGAGATGAAATTGAATTAGCATGTATATTCGGACTAATGAGATGCATGTCTCTTCTAGGTGTGAGAAAATTACGTCTAAATCACCGGTAGTTTCTCGTTTACATGCGATATCTATTTAATATTATAATTTAAGGAAAATTGTTACTTGTCATTCGTGAAGATAAATATTCTGAGGTCTTAATAATAAAAATAATTTTTATTAAATATAAACCAGTGTCTTGTTTTAGATGTTAATATATTCAGTTTCTTTAGTATGTAATGTAGTTTCAATTTGGAACTTTAAACAGTTTGAATATTCCATTCTATCAATATAACTTCAAAGATGTATGGCGTTTTTGATTGCGAATACATTGTCGTGAAGAAATCGGTGTGTGGAGTGATTTTTGAATGCGCGTTTCTACTGTTGACTACTGATCATCAAAAAGTCTCTTGTTACCACTGGTATATAAACTATAATATGTATGAGTACAATGTAGACAGGTGGCGCAATACACTATACTTTATAAACAAAATAGGTTCATATAATAGAATGATTCTTCCATCCTATAACAAAGGGAAGGATTTATCCTGCGTAAAAGGAGGAAGTTAGAGAGATATGCTGTTTTTTTTGGCGTAACAGCACTGTACACAAAAGGGAATGTGCCCACTGATAAACTTTTGATCAAAAAATGCAAATCAGATATACCATTATTCAACTTGGAAGATTTTAGTTGTGATGTATTTCCGAGTAAGATACACAACCCAGAGGACGAGGTTCGACTTTCTAGCAAATGGCTACCAATAGATATTCCTTCCCTGAATATGTGTGTGAGATTTCCTAGGAAGAAGAAGAACAAACAAATCCATGATATAGATTGGAATCATACCGAGTGGATGACAAACAATAATGAATTTTTACAATAGCCATCACACCCATGACTAACCAACGGTCTTTTTAAAGACCACCAATTCTATAAACACTTCGTAACCATGGTAATAGAAATCTTTTAGGGTCAATATTTGAAGCTAGTTCCATCAGAAATCAGAGAGGTAAAGCTAGGTCAACTCACAATGCCAATCTATCGTCATTATTCATTTTCATAGACTGATGTTGTTTCAAATTTATAACAAATTACATGAGTTAACAACTCCCTTGGGGTTATCAACCCATCTCCCCCAAAACACTTTTCAGTCTTTTCTTGTAAAAATATTTTTTAACTCTCCACATTTCCTACACTCGCCTCACACTTCACATTTCTGAAAACACTCATCCGCAGGGTTTTCGCTAGCAACTCGCCCTCCACTATAACTTCGCTAATACATCCTTCTGCCAATCAAGCCGTATCCCCCAAAACACTTTTCAGTCATTTCTCATTAAAATTTTTATTTCAACTCATCCAAACGGGTTTTTCGCTAGCAACTCACCCTCCACTATAACTTCGCTAATACATCCTTCTGCCATTCCTCTTAGTTGTAAACACCCTCTTTGAAAAATTTGGGGAACGAAAATTTAAAATAATATAAATACTATTTGGTCGGGCCATTTTCCCCCTTAGTTGTAAAAACCCACTTTGAAAAATTGGGGGAACTAAAGTTGACAAGAATATAAACACTCTTCGGTTCTACCTGTTTCCCCCTTAGTTGTAAACATAGGATTTAAGATATTTGGGTGACGAAATTTTAAAATAATATAAATACTCTTTGGCCGATCCAATTTCGCCGTAAGCTTTTAACACCCGATTTGAAAAATTGGGGGGACGAAAAGTTACGAAAATAGAAATACTCTTTGGTCGGGCCAGTTTTCTCTTAGTTGTAAACGCCCACTTTGAAAAATTGAGGGAACAAAAGGTGACAAGAATATAAATACTCTTTAGCCAGGTCAGTTTCCCCCTTAGTTGTAAACACCCACTTTGAAAAATTCGGGGAACGAAAAGTGACAAGAATATAAACACTCTTTGGTCGGGCCATTGTACCCCTTAGTTGTAAACACCCTCTTTGAAAAATAGGGGTAACGAAATGTGACAAGAACATAAATACTCTTTGGTTGGGCCATTTTCCCCTTAGTTGTAAACACCCGCTCTGAAAAATTGAGGGAACGAAAAGTGACAAGAATATAAATACTCATTGGTCGGGGCATTTTCCCCCTTAGTTGTAAACTCCCACTTTGAAAAATTTGGGGAACGAAAAGTGACAAGAATATAAATACTCTTTGGTCGGGCCAGTTTCCCCTTTAGTTGTAAACATTCACTTTGAAAAATTTGGGGAACGAAAGGTGACAAGAATATAATTACTATTTGGCCAAGCCACTTTCCCCCCTTAGTTTTAAACACCTCCTCTTAAAAATTCGGGGAAAGAAAATTGACAGGAATATAAACACTATTTGTTCGGTCCAATTTCCTCTTTGTCTTTAGCCACCGCTGTGAAAAAGTGGGGGTACGAAAAGTGACAAGAATATAAATAATCTTTTGTCGGGCCAGATTCCCCCTTAGTTTTAAACACCCACTTTTGAAAATTTGGGGGAACGAAAAGTGACAAGAATATAAATACTCTTTGGTCGGGCCAGTTTCCCCCTTAGTTGTAAACACCCGCTTTGAAAAATTGGGGGAACGAAAAGTGACAAGAATATAAATACTCTTTGGTCGGGCCAGTTTCCCCCTTAGTTGTAAACACCCGCTTTGAAAAATTGGGGGAATGATAAGTTACAACCGGGATATTAAATAAGTACCATTTTTACACCTCCCTCAAAACTTAATTTCTCTTCCAAGCATTATATTAACTAAATACTTGCCATATTGGGACTTGTTCATTGTCTCGGGTATTTTACGATTTCTCATTTTAGAATGTGTTACCTCCAAAATTGACTCCCCCTCCCCTACCCTCCCCTGCCCCCTCAGAAATGGGGGAACGAAGGGGACGTTAGATCCTAAGTAGTAAGAGAGGTGCTGATCCTGGCAGTGATTGCGTAATATGCCTTACCACGGGTCAGTCACCTATTACTATGAACGGTACATGCCTTAGCAGACAGGTTTTCTAATGTGACACTCATTTTTTTGTGTGTCAATCGGTTAGAGAAAGCTGGTGGTTACTCCATATGATAACTTGATTAGTCGGTTTTTTAAAAAAAACTTGGCAAGCTATAATGTACTCAAGCAAAATTCTTATATAATGTCCATACACTGCATTCCGATTTTCATTATGTTTTAACACATTGATTATAGTAAACTATATATTATTAACTTTGAAAACAATGGATTCGTAAATTTTCAATGTGATTAAACTTTTCATTCTTTTATTCCCCCCCAAAAAAAACAAAAAAAAAAGTTTTACTAGTAAATTCAAATTTCAGGGGGACTTAGCCCCCTCCCATCCAACAATACGAAATCTTAAGACTATAACAAGTATATTCGATAGAAACGGCAAAGCACACTTTTTACTATTATGTAAATAGAATCTCTCATACACAGCTATGTTTACAAGTTTTAATTGTTTTGAAAAACAGTTCTTTATCATTCAGAAACAAACTTTTTCCAAACATGCTGTATTTTTCCAGTTTGAATGAAAAGCTTGCGTGTTACAAAGAGAGAGAAAGTTTTGAGAGTCAAATTTCACAGGCTCTTGCTATAAAAACTCGACTTTACAGCTCTTAATGCTGTTCTGGGTGCTAAACGAGTCATTACCAAGGACTGGAATCCCCCCATAAGAATGGTGGCATACGCCAACTGGCAAAATACTGGAAAAGGGTACAGAAAATCTGCAACTACGAGTGCCGCCATGGCTTCTGATTCAGATTGCTTCTGAGTGATGTTTAATGTCATATTTTTGGTCATTTTTGGTGCATAGTTTTTGCAGTACAGAGTAGATGGAACCTCAGATAACTCAAAGCTTATAAACCCAGTTCCAGTTTTAAAAATAAAAGATGCCGTTATCTAGATGTTTAAGATCATTTTAGATATAGTGAAAGATATGGTCTCTATTATACGATTTGTGGGGGTATATCTAACTCGACCTTATAAGGTGAGTGAAGGATCTTTTAAAGGCATTTTGGAGAAAAATATTGTTTCAACATTAAAATCTCCAGTACATGTTAGACCAGATCATAACCCCCAAAGTCACTTCTTTATCAGTCGTAATTTAAAAAGATTTTTTTTCCTGTATTGTTTGTAGGCGGTAGCGTACATTAGGAGAGGGCTACATGAGCAATCCCCCCCCCCCTCCATCGAGATCTTCATAAAAGGGAAAAGGAGGATTTGTATGCAAACTATTAAATGGAAAAACAAGTCACAGCCACTGGTTTTACATTGGCTTGTCAGGGTCGGTCACCTATTACTACGAACGATACTTACCTTACCAGACGGGTTTTCTAATGTGACACACATTTTTTGCATAACATGTTATAAAGGACAAGTTTTTTTGACATAATTTACGTGGATTTTTTCTAAACAGGTATTGCCTATATCTTCTAGTTCAAATAATTTTTGATAACTTGATAGGTGATTTGAATAAAAGGAATTCAAATATTTTGCCTATGACATAGAAGCTAACTCAATTTGCGAAAAAGGTATTCCATTTGCACAACTCTGATCTGATTGAATTGTCGCTGACAATGAGATGTAATCACTGCTCAGCCTTTTGTTATTGCGAAAGGGTTACAAAATTGGTAATTAAGACGGGCTTTGTCTAATTCTAGCCGGAAACTCAGAATTGATAGGAGGCAAGATCAAAAAAAGGGGTAATTAGTGATTGGATAACTTTTTAACGTGAAATCTCTGAATAAAATATTTTTGGAAAAATTATTTAAAAGGTTTAGTTTATTTATTCTAAAGATAATGACGTATACCTATCCAGAGTTTGTAGAGCATTTGACGATGGAGAAATAGGGTTAAAGTGATTAGCAGTTACGAGCGAGGATTCCCCTCTGGTCACTGAATTGCCTTATTTTCCTACGTACCTTTCCAGAGCATTTACTTGCCGATAGAGAACAATGGTTAAAGTGATTAGTAGTTAAGGTAACCTCAATGGCGTTTGAACAGTGTTGTCAGTTTAAAATAGAGTCTAATGTTATAGCATACTAGAAAGTAGATACTAAGAGAGATGTAGATGGCAAGAAAAGAATTTTAATAATGGATAGCTCTACCTCTCCGACGTGTTCTGTATAAAACGCAAGTGGTGCTTGAACAGTGTTGTCAATCTAAAATAGTTTAACGTTATGCTATACAAAGAAGTTGATACTAAGAGGGATGTAGATGGCAAGAAAACTGTGTTTATCTCTTTGGGACGTTTATGTCTCCTTGGGCTGTTTGTATTTCTTTGGGCTGTGTTTGTCTCTTTGGGCTGTGTATCTCTTTGGGGTGTTTGAGTCTTTTTGATCTGTTTATTTTTCTTTGGGCTGTTTGAGTCTTTTTGGTCTGTGTTTGTCTCTTTGGGGTGTTTGTGTCTCTTTGGGGTGTTTGTGTTTCTTTGGGCTATGTGTGTCTCTTTGGGCTGTTTGTGTCATTTTGATCTGTGTGTCTTTCTTTTGGATGTTTGTGTCTCTTAGGGGGCCGTGTGTGTCTCTTTGGGGCGTTTGAATCTTTTGGTTTGTCTGTGTCTGTATGGGTGTTTTTTGTCTCTTTTGACTGTGTGTGTGTCTCTTTGGGCTTTGTGTGTCTCTTCGGGCTGTGTTTGTCTCTTTAGCCTGTGTGTGTGTCTCTTTGGGCTGTGTTTGTCTCTTTAGGCTGTGTGTCTCTTTGGGCAGTTTGAATCTTTTAGGTCTGTGTGTGTCTCTTTTGGCTTTTTGTGTTGTTTTGGGGTTTGTGTGTCCCTGTTGGATGTGTGCGTCTCTTTGGGCCGTGTGCATCTCTTTGAGCTGTATGTGTCTCTTGGGTTGTTTTGAGTCATTTTGGTCTGTGTGTGTTTCTTTTGGCTGTTTGTTTCTCTTAGAAGCTATGTGTGTCTCTTTGGGCTATGTGTGTCTCATTGGGGTGTTTGAATCTTTTTGGTATGTATGTGTCTGTATAGGCGTTTTTTGTCTCTTTTGGCGGTATGTGTGTCTCTTTTGGCTTTGTGTGTCTCTTCGGACTGTGTGTATGTCTCTTTATCCAGTGTCTGTCTCTTTGGCCTGTTTGCGTCTCTTTAGGCTGTGTCTCTCTTTGGGCAGTTTGAATCTTTATGGTCTGTGTTTGTCTCTTTTGGCTGTTTGTATCGTTTTGGGCTTTATGTCCCTCTGTTGGATGTGTGTTTTTCCTTGGGCCGTGTACGTCTCTTTGAGCTGTATGTGTCTCTTTGAGCTGTATTTGTCTCTTTGGGCTGTGGGTGTCTCTTTGTGATGTGTGTCTCTTTAGGCTGTGTGTGTCTCGTTGGACTGTGTGTCTTTTTGGGGTGTCTGAGTCCTTTCGGTCTGTATATGCCTCTTTGGGCTGTTTGAGTCTTTTACGTCTGTGTTTTTCTCTGTGGGCTGTGTTTCTCTTTGGCCTGTCGGTGCCTCTCTTGGGTCTGTTTATCTACTGATGATATTTGTTCCTCTCTGTGCTGTGTGTTTTTTTGTGACTGTTTGAGTCTTTTTGGTCTATTTGTTTGTCTCTTTGGACTATTTGTGTCTTTTTGGTGTGTGTTTGTCTCTTTGGGGTGTGTGTGTGTCTTTGGGCTATGTGTGTGTCTTTGGGCTTTGTGAGTCTCTTTGGTCTGTGTGTCTCGTTGGACTGTTTGAGTCTTTTTGATCTGTTAGTGTCTCTTTGGGCTGTTTGAGTCTTTTTGGGCTGTGTTTGTCGCTTTGGGGTGTTTGTGTTTCTTTGGGCTATGTGTGTCTCTTTGGGCTGTTTGAGTCATTTTGGTCTGTGAGTGTTTCTTGTGGCTGTTTGTGTTTCTTAGGGGCCGTGTGTGTCTCTTTTGGCTATGTGTGTTTCTTTGGTGTATTTGCATCTTTTTGGTCTTTCTGTTTCTGTATGTGTGTTTTTTGTCTCTTTGGGCTGTGTTTGTGTATCTTTGGGCTATGTGTGTTTCTTTGGGCTTTGTGCGTCTCTTTGGTCTGCGTGTCTCGTTGGACTGTTTGAGTCTTTTTGATCTGTTAGTGTCGCTTTGGGCTGCTTGAGTCTTTTTTTGGGCTGTGTTTGTCGCTTGGGGTGTGTGTCTTTCTTTGGGCTATGTGTGTCTATTTGTGCTGTTTGAGTCATTTCGTTCTGTGTATCTTTCTTTTGGCTGTCTGTGTCTCTTAGGGGGCCGTGTATGTCTCTTTGGGCTATGTGTGTCTCTTTGGGGCGTTTGAATCTTTTGGTCTGTATGTGTCTGTATGGGCGTTTTTTGTATGTTTTGGGTGTGTGTGTGTATCTTTGGGCTTTGTGTCTCTTCGGGCTGTGTGTGTCTCTTTAGCCTGTGTGTGTGTCTCTTTGGGCTGTGTGTGTCTCTTTAGGCTGTGTGTCTCTTTGGGCAGTTTGAATCTTTTCGGTCTGTGTGTGTCTCTTTTGTTTTTTTTGTCGTTTTGAGCTTTGTGTGTCTCTGTTGGATGTGTGCGTCTCTTTGGGCCGTGTGCATCTCTTTGAGCTGTATGTATCTCTTGGGCTGTTTGAGTCATTTTGGTCTGTTTGTGTTTCTTTTGGCTGTTTTTTTCTCTTAGAGGCCATGTGTGTCTCTTCGGGCAATGTGTGTCTCTTTAGGGTGTTTGAATCTTTTTGGTATGTATGTGTCTGTATGGGCGTTTTTTGTCTCTTTGGGCTGTGTGTGTGTCTCTTTGGGCTTTGTGTGTCCCGTCGGTCTCTGTGTATGTCTCTTTAGCCTGTGTGTGTCCCCTTGGGCTGTGTATGTCTCTGTATGCTGTTTGTCTCTTTGGGCTGTTTTAATCTTTATGGTCTGTGTGTGTGTCTTTTTTTATTTTTTATGTCGTTTTGTTGTTTGTGTTTCTTTGGGCTTTGTTTGTATCTTTGGTCTTTTTAAGTCTTTTTTGCGTGGTTGTGTGTTATTGATGTTTCTGTGTCTATGAGGGGGCCGTGTGTGTCCCTTTTTGCTATTTTAATCTCGTTGGGGTGTGTGAATCTTTTGGTCTTGATGTGTCTGTCGTGGAGTTTTTTGTCTCTGTGTGCTGGTGGCGGGTGTCTTTTGTGGGTTATCGTCTATTCTGTCTGTTGTTTTCTATTTATACTGTGTGTGTGTCGCGTTTTTGGGTGTTTTTATCTTTATGCTGTGTGTTTCTTTGGGCAGTTTGAATCTTTTCGGTCTGTGTGTGTCTCTTTTGGCTTTTTGTGTCGTTTTGGGCTTTGTGTGTCTCTGTTGGTTGTGTGCGTCTCTTTGGGCCGTGTGCATCTCTTTGAGCTGTATGTGTCTCTTGGGCTGTTTGAGTCATTTTGGTCTGTGTGTGTTTCTTTTGGCTGTTTTTGTCTCTTAGAGGCCATGTGTGTCTCTTCGGGCAATGTGTGTCTCTTTAGGGTGTTTGAATCTTTTTGGTATGTATGTGTCTGTATGGGCGTTTTTTTTCTCTTTTGGCTGTGTGTGTGTCTCTTTTGGGTTTTTTTGTATCTTCGGACTGTGTATGTCTCTTTAGCCTGTGTGTGTCTCTCTGGGCTGTGTGTGTCTCTTTAGGCGGTGTGTCTCTTTGGGCAGTTTTAATCTTTATGGTCTGTGTGTGTGTCTCTTTTGACTGTTTGTGTCTTTTTGGGCTTTGTGTCTCTCTGTTGGATGTGTGCATCTCTTTGGGTCGTGTACGTCTCTTTGAGCTGTATGTGTCTCTTTTGGCTGTGGGTGTCTCTTTTTGATGTGTGTCTCTTTAGCCTGTGTTTGTGTCTCGTTAGACTGTGTGTCTTTTTGGGGTGTCTGAGTCTTTTTGGTCTGTATGTGTCTCTTTGGGCTGTTTGAGTCTTTTAGGTCTGTGTTTGTCTCTTTGGGTTGTTTTTTCTCCTTGTGCTGTATGTGTCTCTTTGAGCTGTTTGTGTCTCTTTTGGCTGTGTGTCTCTTTGGGCCTGTATGTATCTGTATGGGTGTTTTTTGTCTCTTTGGGCTGTGTGTGTTTTTTTGGGCTTTGTGTGTCTTTTTGGGCTGTGTGTGTCTCTTTAGCTTATGTGTGTGTCTCTTTGGGCTGTGTGTGTCTCTTTAGGCTATGTGTCTCTTTTTTGACAGCTTGAATCTTTTTGGTCTGTGTGTATCTCTTTTGGCTGTTTGTGTTATTTTGGACTTTGTTTGTCTCTGTTGCATGTGTGCGTCGCTTTTGGCCGTGTGCGTCTATTTGAGTTATATGTGTCTCTTGGACTGTTTGAGTCATTTTGGTCGGTGTGTGTTTTTTTTGGCTGTTTTTGTCTTTTAGGGGCCATGTATGTCTCTTTGGTCTATGTTTGTCTCTTTGGGGTGTTTGAATCTTTTTGGCCTGTATGGGTCTGTATGGGCGTGTTTTTTTCTATATTGGTTGTGTGTGTGTGTCTTTGGGCTTTGTGTGTCTCTACGGGCTGTGTGTATTTCTATTTAGCCTGTGTGAGTCTCTTTAGGCTTTGTGTCTCTTTGGTCAGTTTGAATCTTTTTGGTCTCTGTGTGTCTCTTTTGACCGTTTTTGTGTCTTTTTGGGCTTTGTGTGTCTTTGTTGGATGTGTGCGTCTCTTTGGGCCATGTGCGTCTCTTTGAGCTGTATGTGTCTCTTTGGGCTGTGGGTGTCTCTTTGTGATGTGTGTCTCTTTAGGCCGTGTGTGTCTCGTTGGACTGTGTGTCTTTTTGGGGTGTTTGAGTCTTTTTGGTCTGTATGTGTCTCTTTGGGATATGTGTGTCTCTTTGGGCTGTTTTGAGTCTTTTTGGACTGTGTATGTCTCTTTCGGCTGTTTGTGTTTATTTGGACTGTGGGTGTCTCTTTGGGCTGCGGGGTTGATTGGCAGAAGTATGTATTAGCGAAGTTATAGTGGAGGGCGAGTTGCTAGAGAAAAATCTAAGTTAATAAGGGTTTTTGACCATAAACTTTTGTAAGAAAATTATGGAAAATACAATTCGTCGGTTCATAGGTGAAACTTAAGTCCAGGTATGGATTGAAAAATAAACTATTGCTCTAGAATCTGAGCTAATAAGGCTTTTTGACCATAAACTCTAGTTTCTTATAAGAAAATTATGGAAAATACAATTCTGTCGTTCAAAAGTGAAACTTACTTCCATTCTCTGGTTCAAATGTAGAAGAACCAGTTTGGGATGAGTTTGAATAAAAAAAATTTAACAAGAAATGACTGAAAAGTGTTTTGGGGGAGATGGCTTGATTCGCAAATGGATGTATTAGCGAAGTTAGAGTGGAGGGCGACAAAGTCTTTAAAGTCAAGGCTATAAGAAAAAAAAGTTCTGGATATTTTTGTAAGTTTATAGTTTCCGCACTAATATCATATTAGTAACGGTTCTATTTGAACTTTCTCCAAGTTGATCAATCAAATGTGAAACTTAGGTCCATTCTCTGGTTCAAATGTAGAAAAACCCGTGTGGGTGATTTGAAATAAAAAAATTTTTTAACAAGAAATCACTGAAAAGTGTTTTGGAGGAGATGGATTGACTGACAGAAGGATGTAATAGCAAAGTTATAGTGGAGAGCGACAATGTCTTCAAAGTCAAGGCTATAAGAAAAAAAAAAGTTCCGAATATTTTTGTCGGTTTGTAGTTTACGCAATAATATCAATGTCAGTAATGATTCTATTTGAACTTTCTCCAAGTTGATCAAATTGGTCTCTAAACGGTTCATGATAAAAAATAGTTTGGGACAAGAAAAAAAAAAATAAAATAGTGTCATGAAATCGCTTTCAACACTCAGAGACGTTTTTTTTTTGTGTGTAAGTTTTTGTGTGTGTATGTGTAAGTTGTGTGTGTGTATGTTTAAGTTTTTTTTTGTGTGTTTTAGTTTTTTTTTGTGTGTGTAAATTTTTTTTTTGTGTGTGTGTGAGTTTTTATGTTTGTTTAAGTTTTTTTTTGTGTGTGTGTAAGTTTTTTTTTTGTGTGTAATTTTTTGTGTGTGTGTGTAAGTTTTTATTTGTGTGTTAGTTTTTTTTTGCGTTTTAGTTTTTGTGTGTGTGTGTAATTTTTTGTGGGTGTGTAAGTTTTTGTGTTTGTGTTTGTTTTTTTGGTTGTGTAATTTTGTGTGTGTGTGTGTGTGTGTGTGTGTGTTTTTATGTGTGTTTGTAAGTTTCTATGTGTGTTTGTGTGGTTTTTTACCATAAACTCTAGTTTCCTATAAGAAAATTATGAAAAATACAATTCTATCGTTCAAATGTGAAACTTAGTTCCATTCTCTGGTTCAAATGTAGAAAAAACCCGTGTGGGTGAGTTGAAATCAATTTTTTTTAACAAGAAATGACTGAAAAGTGTTTTGGGGGGAGATGGCATGATTGGCAGAAGGATGTATTAGTGAAGTTATAGTGGAGGGCGACAAAGTCTTCAAAGTCAAGGCTATAAGAAAAAAAAAGTTCTGGATATTTTTGTAAGTTTGTAGTTTACGCACTAATATCATATCAGTAACGATTCTATTTGAACTTTCTCCAAGTTGATCAATAAAATGTGAAACTTAGGTCCATTCTCTGGTTCAAATGTAGAAAATCCCGTGTGGGTGAGTTGAAAAGAAATTTTTTTTAACATGAAATGACTGAAAAGTGTTTTGGAGGAGATGGCTTGATTGACAGAAGGATGTATTAGCGAAGTTATAGTGGAGGGCGACAATGTCTTCAAAGTCAAGGCTATAAGAAAAAAAGTTCCGAATATTTTTGTCGGTTTGTAGTTTACGCACTAATATCAATATCAGTAATGATTCTATTTGAACTTTCTCCAAGTTGATCAAATTGCTCTATAAACGGTACATGATAAAAAAACAGTTTTGTACAAGAAAAAAAAAACTAAAATAATGTCGTTAAATAGCTTTCAACATTCAGAGAAGTGTTTTTTTTGTGTGTAAGTTTTTATGTGTGTATGGTTAGGTTGTGTGTGTGTGTGTAAGTTTTTTTTTTGTGTGTGTAAGTTTTTTTTGTGTGTGTAAGTTTTTTTTGTTTGTGTGTTTAAGTTTTTATGTGTGTGTAAGTTTTTTTTCACTCTAGGTTTAGAGTGAACCTAGGTCACTCTAAGTGATCTAGGTTCACTTAGAGTGGCGCGCCACTCTAAGTGAACCTAGATCAACCCAACTTTTTGGATATCTCTCTCACTATGACTCTGTTTGTGTGTCGTGTCAAATTTTGTCTGCACGATTACGGAAAAAAGAGGCGTGAGAGGCGGCGTAGTTACCATCCAATCTTTTTGGTCACTTAAAAATGGCACTAGAACTTTTAATTTCCAGTCAAATGAGCCCTCTTATGATATTTTAGTACCACTTGGTCGATAGACCAAAAATATTTTTAATACACACACGCAGAAACTTACACACACACAGAAACTTGCACATAAACATATAAGAACTTACACACACACACACACACAAAAACTTACACACACACACAAAAAATAACACAAAAAAAAAAACAAACACACACAAAAAAACTTAAATACACACAAAAATTTACACTCACAAAAAAACTTACACACACATAAAAACTTACACACACACACACACACAAAAACTAAAACACAAAAAAAAACAAAAACACACACAAAAAAAAAACTTACACACACATAAAAACTTACACACACACACAAAAAAAATTTACACAAACAAAAAAAACTTACACGAACAAAAAAAAACTTACACACATACACCTACACAGCTTAAACAAACAAAAACAAAAACTTACACACAAAAAAAAAGAAAAAAACTTATGTGAGTGTTGAAAATGATTTAATGACATTATTTTTGTTTTTTTTTTCTTGTCACAAACTATTTTTTTATCATGAACCATTTAGAGACCAATTTGATCAACATTGAGAAAATTAAAATAGAATCATTACTGTTATTCATATTAGTGTGTAAGCTGCAAACAGGCAAAAATATTCTGAACTTTTTTTTTTCTTATAGCATTGACTTAGAAGACATTGTTAGTCTCTTCTATAACTTCACTAATACATCCTGTTGTCAATCAAGCCATCTCCTCCAAAACTCTTTTCAGTCAGTTCTTGTTAAAAAAATTTTTTATTTCAATTCACTCACACGGATTTTTCTACATTTGAACCAGAGAATGGACATAAGTTTAACATTTGATTGATCGACTTGGAGAAAGTTAAAAGAGAATCGTTACTGTTATGATATTAGTCCGTAAGCTACAAACTTACAAAAATATCCAGAACTTTTTTTTCTTATAGCCTTGACTTTGAAGACTTTGTCGCCCTCCACTATAACTTCACTAATACATCCTTCTGCCAATCATGCCATCTCCCCCCAAAACACTTTTCAGTCATTTCTTGTTAAAATTTTTTATTTCAACTCACCCACACGGGTTTTTCTACATTTGAACCAGAGAATGGAACTAAGTTTCACATTTGAACGATAGAATTATATTTTCCATAATTTTCTTATAGGAAACTAGAGTTTATTGTAAAAAAACACACACACACACATAGAAAATTACAAACACACATACGAACTTACACACACACACACACACACACAAACTTACACACACACACAAAAACTAACACACACAAACAAAATTCCACAAACACAAAAACTTACACACACACACAAAAATATACACGCACGAAAGAAATAACACACACATAAAAACTTACAGACACACACAAAAACTTACACACACACACAAAAAAAAACTTACACACACACAAAAAAAAAACTTACACACACACATAAAAACACACACACACACAAAAAAAAATTTACACACACAAAAAAAAACTTACCCACACAAAAAAAAATTACACACACACACACACAACTAACACAAACACACACAAATACTTACAAAAAAAAAAAAAAAAAAACACTTCTCTTATTTTTTAAAGCGATTTCACGGCAATATTTTAGTTTTTTTTTCTTGTCCCAAACTATTTTTTTTATCATGAACCATTTGGAGACCAATTTGATCAAGTTGGAGAAAGTTCAAATAGAATCATTACTGATATTGATATTAGTGCGTAAACTACAAACCGACAAAAATATTCGGAACTTTTTTTTTCTTATAGCCTTGACTTTGAAGACATTGTCGCCCTCCACTATAGCTTCGCTAATACTTCCTTTTGTCAATAAAGCCATCTCCTCCAAAACACTTGTCAGTCATTTCATGTTTAAAATTTTTTTATTTCAACTCACTCACATGGGTTTTTCTACATATGAACCAGAAAATGGATCTAAGTTTCGCATTGGATTGATCAACTTGGAGAAAGTTCAAATAGAATCGTTACTTATATGATATTAGCGAGTAAACTACAAACTTAAAAAAATATCCATAACTTTTTTTTTCTTATAGCCTTGACTTTGAAGACATTGTCACCCTCCACTATAACTTCACTAATACGTCCTTCTGTCACTCAAGCCATCTCCACAAAAACATTTTTCAGTTATGTCTTGTTAATTTTTTTTTATTTAAACTCACCCACACGGGTTCTTATACATTTGAACCAGAGAATGGAACTAACTTTCAAATTTTAACGATAGAATTGTATTTTCCATAATTTTCTTATAAGAAACTAGAGTTTATGGTCAAAAAGCTTTATTAGCTCAGATTCTAGAGCAATAGTTTATTTTTCAATCCATACCTGGACTTAAGTTTCACCTATGAATCAACGAATTGTATTTTCCATAATTTTCTTACAAAAGTTTACGGACAAAAACCCTTATTAACTTAGATTTTTCTCTAGCAACTCACTTTCCACTATAACTTCGCTAATACATACTTCTGCCAATCAACCCCGCAGCACAAAGAGACACCAACAGTCCAAATAAACACAAACATCCTAAAGAGACATACACAGTCAAAAAAGACTCAAAACATCCCAAAGAGACACACATATCCCAAAGAGATACATACAGACCAAAAAGACTCAGACACCCCAAAAAGACACACAGTCCAACGAGACACACACACCCTAAAGAGACATACAGCTCAAAGAGACGCACATGGCCCAAAGAGACGCACACATCCAACAAAGACACACAAAGCCCAAAACGACACAAAAACAGTCAAAAGAGACACACACAGACCAAAAAGATTCAAACTGAACAAAGAGACACACAGCCTAAAGAGACACACACAGGCTAAAGAGACATACACACAGCCCGAAGAGACACACAAAGCCTAAAGAGACACACACACAGCCCAAAGCGACAGAAAAACGCCCATATAGACACATACAGGCCAAAAAGATTCAAACACCCCAAAGAGACACACATAGCCCAAAGAGACACACATGGCCCCTAAGAGACACAAACCCCCAAAAGAAACACACACAGAACAAAATGACTCAAACAGCCCAAGAGAAACATATAACTCAAAGAGACGCACACGGCCAAAAGAGACGCACACATCCAACAGAGACACACAAAGCCCAAAACGACACAAACAGCCAAAAGAGATACACACAGATCAAAAAGATTCAAGCTGTCAAAAAGAGACACACAGCCTAAAGAGACACACACAGCCCAAAGAGACACACACACCGGCTAAAGAGACACACACAGCCAGAAGACACACACAAAGCCCAAAAAGACACACACACCACAAATAGACATAAAACGCCAGTACATATACTAACAGGCCCAAAGATACACACAGCCTAAAGAGACACACACCGCCTCAAGAGACACAAACAGCTCAATGAGACACAGACAGCCCAAAGTGAAACAGAACCCAAAGAGACAAACACAGACCGAAAAGACTCAGACAGCCCAAAGAGACACAAACAGACCAAAAAGACTCAAGACACCCAAAAAACACACACAGTCCAACGAAACGCACACACAGCCTAAAGAGACACACATCACAAAGAGACACCCACAGCCAAAAACGACACATACAGCTCAAAGAGACGTACACGGCCCAAAGAGATGCACACATTCAACAGAGAGACACAAAGCCCAAAACGACACAAACTGTCAAAAGAGACACACACACAGACCATAAAGATTCAAACTGCCCAAAGAGTCAAACAGCCTAAAGAGACACACACAGCCCAAAGAGACATACACAGGATAAAGATACATAAACACAGTCCTAATATACAAAAAAAGCCCAAAGAGAAAAACACACCGCCAAACGAGACAAAAAACGCCCATACAGACACATACATACAAAAAAGATTCAAACACCCCAAAGAGACACACATTGCCCAATGAGACACACATGGCCTCTAAGAGACACAAACAGCCAAAAGAAACACACACAGAACAAAATGACTCAAACAGCCCAAGAGACACATACAGCTCAAAGAGATTCACACTGCACAAAGAGACTCACACATCCCAAAGAGTCACACAAAGCCCAAAACGAAACAAAAAGCCAAAAGAAACACACACAGACCAAAAAGATTCAAACTGCCAAAATAGACACTCAGACTAAATATAAAAACACACCCAAAATAGACACACACACAGTATAAAGATACAAAAACAGCACTCATAGAATAACAAACCCAAATGAGACACACACACAGCACAAACAGAAAAAAAACACCCATACAGACACATACAGGAAAAAAGATTCAAATACCCCACAGAGACACAAATAGCCCAAAGAGACACACATGATTCCTAAGAGACACAGACAGCCAAAAGAAAGACACATAGACCAAAATGACTCAAACAGCCCAAAGAGACACACATAGCCCAAAGAAACACAAACACCCCAAAGAGACAAACACAGCCCAAAAAAACTAAAACAGCCAAAAAAGACACAAACAGAAAAAATAGACTCAAACAGTCCAACGAAACACACAGCCCAAAGAGACTCACAAAGCCCAAAGAAACACACACAGCCCAAAGAGACACAAACAGCCCAAAGAGACAAACACAGACCAAAAAGACTCAAACAGCCCAAAGAGACACACAAACAGAACAAAAAGACTCACACAGCACAAAGAGACACACAACCCAAAGAGACACACACAACCTCAAGAGACACAAACACCTCATAGAGACACAGACAGTTCAAAGATAAATACAACCCAAAGAGACAAACACAGACATAAAAGACTCAAACAGCCCAAAGAGACACATACAGACCAAAAAGACTCAGACACCCCAAAAAGACACACAGTCCAACGAGACACACACAGCCTAAAGAGACACATACAGCTCAAAGAGACACATACAGCTCAAAGAGACGTACACGGCCCAAAGAGATGCACACATCCAACAGAGAGACACAAAGCCCAAAATAACACAAACAGCCAAAAGAGGCACACACAGACCATAAAGATTCAAACTGCTCAAAGAGACACACAGCCTAAAGAGACACACACAGCCCAAAGAGACACACACAAGCAAAAGAAACATACACACAGTCCGAAGAGACACACAAAGCCCAAAGAGACACACACACAGCCCAAAGAGACAAAAAACGCCTATACAGACACATACATACCAAAAAGATTCAAACACCCCAATGAGACACACATTGCCCAAAGAGACACACATAGCCTCTAAGAGAAATAAACAGCCAAAAGAAACACACACAGACCAAAATGACTCAAACAGCCCAAGAGACACATACAGCTCAAAGAGATGCACACGGCTCAAAGAGACGCACACATCCAACATGGACACACAAACCCCAAAACAACACAAAAAACCAAAAGAGACACACACAGACCAAAAAGATTCAAACTGCCCAAAGAGACACACAGCCTAAAGAGACACACACAGCCCAAAGAGACACACACACAGGCTAAAGAGACACACACAGCCCGAAAAGACACACAAAGCCCAAAGAGACACGCATACAGCCCAAAGAGACAAAACACGCCCATACAGACACATACAGACCAAAATATTCAAACGCCCCAAAGAGACACACACGGCCCCCTAAGAGACACAAACATCCAAAAGAAAGACACACAGATCAAAATGACACAAACAGCCCAAAGAGACACAGATAGCCCAAAGAAACACAAACACCCCAAAGAGACACAAACACCCCAAAGAGACAAACACAGACCAAAAACACACAAACAGCCCAAATAAACATAAACACATCAAAGTGACAAACACACCCCAAAGAGACAAACACAGACCAAAAAGACTCAAACAGCCCAAAGAAACACAAACAGCCCAAGGAGACATAAACATCCCAAAGAGATAAACACAGTTTTCTTGCCATCTACATCCCTCTTAGTATCAACTTCTTTGTATAGCATAACGTTAAACTATTTTAAATTGACAACACTGTTCAAGCACCACTTGCGTTTTATACAGAACATGTCGGAGAGGTAGAGCTATCCATTATTAAAATTCTTTTCTTGCCATCTACATCTCTCTTAGTATCTACTTTCTAGTATACTATAACATTAGACTCTATTTTAAACTGACAACACTGTTCAAACGCCATTGAGGTTACCTTAACTTCTAATCACTTTAACCTTTTTTCTCTATCATCAAGTAAATGCTCTGGACAGGCACGTAGGAGAATAATGCAATTCTGGGACCGGAGTGGACTCCTCGCTCGTAACTGCTAATTACTTTGACGCTATTTTTCCACTGCCAAATGCTCTGCAAACTCAGGATAGGTATACGTCATTATCTTTAGAATAAATAAACTATACCTTCTAAATAATATCTCCAAAAATATTTCATTCAGAGATTTCACGTTAAAAAGTTATCCAATCACTAATTACCCCTTTTTTGATCTTGCCTCCTATCAATTCTGAGTTTCCGGCTAGAATTAGACAAAGCCCGTCTTAATCACCAATTTGGTAACCCTTTCGCAATAACAAAAGGCTTAGCAGTGATTACATCTCATTGTCAGCGACAATTCAATCAGATCAGAGTTGTGTAAATGGAATACCTTTTTCGCAAATTGAGTTAGCTTCTATGTCATAGGCAGAATATTTGAATTCCTTTAATTCAAATCACCTATCAAGTTATCAAAAAATATTTTAACTAGAATTTATAGGCAATACCTGTTTAGAAAAAATCCACGTAAATTATGTCAAAAAAACTTGTCCTTCATAACATGTTATGCAAAAAATGTGAGTCACATTAGAAAACCCGTCTGGTAAGGTAAGTATCGTTCGTAGTAATAGGTGACCGACCCTGACAAGCCAATGTAAAACCAGTGGCTGTGACTTGTTTTTCCATTTAATAGTTTGCATACAAATCCTCCTTTTCCCTTTTATGAAGATCTCGATGGAGGGGGGGGATTGCTCATATAGCCCTCTCCTAATGTACGCTACCGCCTACAAACAATACAGGAAAAACAAATCTTTTTAAATTACGACTGATAAAAGAAGTGACTTTGGGGGTTATGATCTGGTCTAACACGTACTGGAGATTTTAATGTTGAAACAATATTTTTCTCCAAAATGCCTTTAAAAGATCCTTCATTCACCTTATAAGCTCGAGTTGGTTATATCCCCACAAATTGTACAATAGAGACCATATCTTTTACTATTTCTTAAATCACCTTAAATATCTAGATAACGGCATCTTTTATTTTTAAAACTGGAACTGGGTTTATAAGCTTTGAGTTATCTGAGGTTCCAACTACTCTGTACTGCAAAAACTATGCACCAAAAGTGACCAAAAATATGACATTAAACATCACTCAGAAGCAATCTGAATCAGAAGCCATGGCTGCACTCGTAGTTGCAGATTTTCTGTACCCTTTTCCAGTATTTTGCCAGTTGGCGTATGTCACCATGCATATGGGGGGATTCCAGTCCTTGGTAATGACTCGTTTAGCACCCAGAACAGCATTAAGAGCTGTAAAGTCGAGTTTTTATAGAAAGAGCCTGTGAAATTTGACTCCCAAAACTATCACTCTCTGTATAACACGCAAGCTTTTCATTCAAACCAGAAAAATACAGCATGTTTGGAAAAAGCTTGTTTCTGAATGATAAAGAACTGTTTTTCAAAACAATTAAAACTTGTAAACATAGCGGTGGAGGAGATATTTTATTTACATAATAGAAAAAAGCGTGCTTTGCCGTTTCTATCGAATATACTCATCATATTCTTAAGATTTTGTCTTGTTGGAGGGGAGGGGGCTAAGTGCTCCTGAAATTTGAATTTACTAGTAAAACGTTTTTTTTTTGGGGGGGGGGGAATAAAAGAATGAAAAGTGTACTCACATTGAAAATTGACGAATCCATTGTTTTCAAAGTTAATAATATATAGTGTACTATAATCAATGTGTTAAAACATATTGAAAATCGGAATGCAGTGTATGGACATTATATAGGGCTTTTGCTTGAGTACATTATAGCTTGCCAAGTTTTTTAAAAAACCGACTAATCAAGTTATCATATGGAGTAACCACCAGCTTTCTCTAACCGATTGACACACAAAAAATGAGTGTCACATTAGAAAACCTGTCTGCTAAGGCATGTACCGTTCATTGTAATAGGTGACTGACCCGTGGTAAGGCATATTACGCAATCACTGCCAGGATCAGCACCTCTCTTACTACTATCCTATTTTAAATTGACAATACTTTTCAAACGTTACTTTTGTATTATACAGACCACATCGGAGAGGTAAAGGTAGGTCAAGTCAAAATGTCATTCTATCGTTAATTTTCAATTAAGCTATTGAATACCTTCTACTAATGTCTCTTGTAGGCGTCAAATCTATTAAGTATCTGAGCATATTCTTTGTATTGTTGATGCAAGCATCCCATTCCTCATTCTTTAATTACCCGTGAGGCATTCTTGACCAACGCAATACCTTTATGCAAATACCTTTTCGCAAAAAATTTGCAAATAGAGTTATTTTTACGTCATAATTTTCAACTTAAAACCCTTCTAATTATAGTATCTCATTCCTCATACTTTAATTGCCCGCTACGCTTTCTTAACCAAAGTAATACATTTACGCAAATACATATTCGCAAAAAATTCGCAAATAGAGTTATTTTTACGTCACAATTTTCAACTTAAAACCATTCTAATTATAGCATCCCATTCCTCATACTTTACTTACCCGTTACGCTTTCTTAACCATCGGAAGTTTAATTTGGTTATTGAACTTAGAAGGAATTACCCTTTTCAAAAAACATTAGTCGTTCTATTAATGAACCCGTGAAACGAAACCAGTCAGATTGCATCACACAATCTCGCTCCTAGTTCCAAAACGTGGGTGTTACCTTAGAAACCCGTCTGGTAAGGCATGTACCGTTCGTAGTAATAGGTGACTGACCCTGGTAAGTCAATGTACCGGTTAAACTACACGCATATTCATGCCTCAGGCTTGTGTAAGTACATGTGTAATCAGCGTCAATTGATGCCTTACTACTCTTGCCTTCCAATCTTTTGTTACTCTTAAAAAGGGCACCAAAACTGTGAATTGCATTAGCTCCTTAACAAGTTTCTATGATATTTCTAGCCATTATAGAATGGTGCTGCCTATGATATTGCTTATCTGCCCTTTTGAAAACCTGCATGCCTACAGTTTTTATCTTTAATTGAAACTCCTAAACGTTCCCTAAAAGTGTCATCTTAATAACTTTTGCGTCATTGGTTACATTAACTGTAGTGGTAGCACTAAAAGTATACATATAGTGCCTTCTGGCTAGTTCAAAATCCATGGGCGCTCATAGGCTGATTTTTAGGGGGGGGGGTCTTACCCGGTCTAAATGGCACTTCCAGTGCTGTATAATTGAAATCTCAAGACAAAATGTCATAGGCAGCGCGAAAACGCTGCCTAAGTAAAGAGCGATGAGGGCACAATATATTGTTTTGTTTTTTAGACCAGGGCAATTCTTATAGAAAGGAATTTCATAGGAGCTTCAAAAAGAGCTCATGGAGGGCAACCAGCTTCCCCTCCCCCACGTCAATGACTTCCCCAAACATATCCAATCAAAATTTTGAGATATCTATTTTGTTCTGCGTAGTCTAAAGGTCCGGAAATTATGACTTTGAAAATGACAACCCTCCCCCCTCCACAACCCTCAGAGCAAGGGTTTTAAGTTATGCCCGGGGGATATAAGGTTTTTTATAGAAAGGGTGGTCGTATAAACCTCAAAGGGGGCTCATTTGATTGGTAATCAGAAATTCTACTGGCCTTTTTAACAGTCAAAAGTGATTGGAGGTCAACCAGCCCCCCCCCCGTAAACTTATTATTTCCCCAAACACATTCAATCATAATTTTTGGGATAGCCATTATGTTCAGTGTATTTGAAAGGTCCCAAAACTATATTTTTGAGAATAAACCCCCCCCTCCCTCAGGGCAAGGGTTGTAAGTTATGCCCTGGGAGCATCTAAGGTTTTTATAGAAAGGGTGGCCTATAAACTTGAAAGAGGGCTCATTGGATTGGTAATCAGAAGTTATAGTGCTCTTTTTAAGAGTAAATTTGAGCAGACCCCCCCCCCCACACACACACACAAGTTTTATTTTCCCGAAACGCATCTGATAGAAATTTTAAGATGGCCATTTGTTGTCGTAGAAACTTCGAAAAGTGCTCAATTGGTTGGTAATTGAAAGGGCAAGTGCCCTCTTTAAAAGTCAAAAGTGATTGGAGGGCAACTACCCCCCCCCCTCCCCACGCTGATCATTTCCCCAAATAATTCCAGTCATAATTTGTTTGACGTAGTTTAAAAGTCCAAAAATTATGTCAATGAGGATGAGAACCCCCTCACAGTCCTCAGGGCAAGGGTTATAAGGTATGCCCGAGGGTATTTAAGGTTTTTATTGAGACGGTGGTCGTATAAACTTCGGAGGGGGCTCATTGGACTGGAAATAGAAAGTTGAAGAGCTATTTTTAAGAGTCAACTTTATCGGAGGGCAGCTACACCCCCCCCCCCGTCATATTTTTCCCAAATGCATCCGATAGAAATTTTAAGATAGCCATTTGTTAAAAAAATATTCCAAAGATCTCTTAACACGGCCTTGGGGTGCCCCCCAGAATATGAGGGTAAGGGTTTTAAGCTATACCCCGAGGGGGGGGGGTGTAAGGTTTTTATGAAGAGGTGGTCTTCTGAACTTTAGAGTAGGCTCATTTGATTGGAAATGCATAGTTCTAGTTTCATTTTAAGTGTCAAGCGTAATGGAGAGAAAATAGCCCCCCCCCCCTCCCTGATATCCTCTTTTCCCCAAACACATTCGATCAAAATTGTGAGATAGCCATTTTGTAGCCAATAGTCTAAAGACAATATAACAATGCCTTCAGTAATATTAGAAATATTCAGTAATTTAATTAATATAATATAATATTCAGTCTTATATTCAGTAATATAAGAAATATTTAGGCGGACGTTGAACTAAATCAAAACAAACTATGAGCATGTGGACTTACAAAAAGGTGACAAAGCGATATGTCAAGAACAACTTATATTATTAAGGTAGAAAATTAAGAGTAAGTTGTGGGGGATTTTGAACTAGCCAGAAGGCACTATGTGTTTACTTTTAGTACTACAACTACAGTTGTGACGCTAAGGTGAAACTTTTAGAAAGTGTTTAGGGGTCATTCCAATTAGACAAAAAAAACTGTATACATGCAGGTTTTCCAAAAAGCATATAAGCAATATCATAGGTAACACCACTCTATAAATGCTAGAAATACCAAAGAAACATTTAAAGAAGCTAACTCAATTCAAAATAAAAATAATAAAAAGAGATTGGAGGGCAATCAGCCCGTCTCTCAAGCTGATTTATTTCCCAAAAACATGTAGTTACAATTTTGATACAGCTATTTTGTTCAGCATAGTACAACGGTTCAATAGCTATGTCTTTAGGGATATTGGGCATGTCAAACCCCCACAATTATGCCAAACTATGGATTATTATAAAAAAAAAATCGGAAAAATAAAAAATATTATACTTTTCATGAAAATGACTTTATCAATAAAAAAACGAATAAAAATTAATCTAATAAAAACTTTTTCCACAAAACAAGTTTTTCAAGGAAAAGCAAAGAGTTCCATTAAGACAATAAGAGAAATTTGAGGCCTATGCTATATGGACTGTTGTTGATACTGGCCTAACAACTGTGCAAAATCCTAAGAAAGTTTTGGCCCCAAAAGGTGCTAAGCAGGCTGGTCAACTAACATCAGCCGAGAGGGGTGATCTTGTAACAATATGTTGCGCAGTTACTGCTACAGATGTAATGATCCCTCTCTTTATGGTCTTTCACGGTGTTCATTTCAAGGATCGAATGGTCTCTGGTGCCCCTACTGGCACGAAAGATGCTGCTTATGTAAGCGGATGGATGACTGTTGAAACTTTCCAGAATTTCTAAAACATTTTCAAAAGCACACACGATGCAGTCTTGCGCCAAAAGTCTTATTGATTATAAATAAGTTACTGAAGATTATGAATATGATTTAAAAAAAGGGGAAGTACCTAACGTTTTTAGGAAAACCTTAATTAAGCCAATTTATAAGAAAGGTGATAAAAGTGAGTGTGGTAATTACCGAGGCATTAGTCTGGTCTCCGAAAGGTAGCAAATTACAAAGTAATATGATACTTTTTAGACTGAGAGATGCCGTAGACGAAGTTTTAAGAGAGAAACAGTGCGGTTTTAGAAAAGGTTGAGGATGCGTCGACCAAATTTTCACTCTTAGGTGAAATTCATTTTGCTAACATTTTCATCTAGCACGCTCAAATTATCAGTTTAATGTAAGTCTAGGAGTGGTTTTCTTCTTCATTTGATTCCATACTTTCCCGTCGTCTTTGCTGTGCTCCTTATGACAATATTCTTCAAAAAGATCCATCTAAACGGGAATAGAACGCGAAACCACTCAGCTACTAACCTCATTTCCTCTCTTAACCGTAGCAAAATTATTTTTTACATAAGTCTAATCACTTTAATGTATTTATCTGGTATACCACTTCGTTACAAGTCTTTTATTGGCTGAATCAAACGGCTGTTCATAATCTATAAAACTGTGGAATGAAGAGGTCTAATGACTCGGACACTCCTAAATTATTAATCATAGGCAGCGCAATAGCGCTGCCTAGTAAAGAACGATGTTGGCACAATGTATTATTATTATTTTTCTTCCATTAGACCAGGGCACTTCGTGTCAAAAGAGTTGTCGTAGAAACTTTGAAAACGGCTCATTCGATTGGAAATTGGAATGGCTAGCGCCCTTTTTAATAGTCATAAGTGATTGGAAGGCAGCAAACATCCCTTCCACGCCCACCATTTCTCCAAACACATCCAATCAAAATTTTGAGATAGCCAGTTTGTTCAACGTAGTTGATTTCCAGATAGAAATTAGGTTTTTAGGAGGACACTCCCCCAACAGCCCTCAGGGCAAGGCTTGTAAATTTGTGCACTGGGGGCATATAAGGTTTTTATTTTTAATAGTCGACAGTGATTATAAGGCAACTAACACCCTTCCATTCCAACCATTTCCCCAAACACATTCAATCAAAATTTTGAGATAGCCATTTTTTTCAACGCAGTAGAAAATTCTGGAAATTATACCTTTCAGCAGGACACTCTCCCCACAGTCTTCAGGGCAAGGGTTATAAGTTATGCCCTGGGGACATATAAGGTTTTTTATTGAAAGCTTTGTCGTAGGAGCTTGAAAAAGGGCTCATTCGATTGGAAATTCAAGGGGCTAGTACCCTTTTTAATAGTCGAAAGTGATTGGAGGGCTACTAACCCCCCTCTCATGCCCACCTTTTCCACAAACACATCTAATCAATATTTTTAGATAACCATTTTGTTCAACGTAGTTGAAAGTTTTGGAAATTGAGTCTTTAAGGATGACATCCTCCCCCCCCCCCACAGCCCTCAGGGCGAAAGTTGTAAATTATGCCCTGGGGTCATATAAGATTTGTTATAGAAAACATTGTCGTAGAAACGTCAAAAAGGGCTCATTCGATTGGAAATTGAAATGTCTAGTGTCGCTTTTAATAGTTGAATATGTTTGGAGGGTAACTAACCCCCTCTCACGCCCACCATTTCCCCAAACACATACGATCAAAATTTTGAGATCGTTGATTTATTTTTTAGAGCAGGGCACGAGAAATTTTAGAGCAGGGCACTTCGTATCGAAGAAGTTGTCGTAGAAACTTCGAAAAGGGCTGAATCAATTGGAAATTGGAGTGGCTTGTGCCCTTTTTAATCGTCAAAAGTGATTGGAAGGCAAACTAAAACCCCTTCCACGCCCACCATTTCCTGAAACGCATCCAATCAAAATTTTGAGATAGCCATTTTATTCAGCGTAGTTGATTTCCAGATAGAATTATGTTTCTGAGAAGGACACTCCCCCACAGCCTTTAGGGCAAGGGTTGTTCGTTATGCCCTGGGAGATATTAGGCTTTTATAGAACGCGTTGCCGTAGAAACTTCAGAAAGGGCTCATTCAATTGGAAATTGAAATGGCTAGGGCCCTTTTTAATAGTCGAAAGTGATTGGAAGGCAACTAACACCCCTTCCACGCCCATCATTTCCTCAAAAATATCCAATAAAAAATTCGAGATAGCCAATTTGTCCCACGACGTTCAAAGTTCAGGAAATTATACCTTTGAGCGGGAAACTCCCCCCACAGTCTTCGGGGCAAGGGTTATAAGTTATACCCTGGGGGCATATAAGGTTTTTGTTGAAATATTTGTCGTAGAAACTTAACAAGGCTCATTCGATTTGAAATTCAAAGGGCTAGTGCCGTTTTTAATAATCGAAAGTGATTTGAGGGCATTTTATTTTTTTTTTCTCCATACCCGGGTACTTCGTATCGAAGGAGTTGTCGTAAAAACTTCGAAAAGGACTCATTCGATTGGAAATTGGAGTGGCTAGTGCCCTTTTTAATAGTCTAAAGTGATTGGAGGGCAACTAATCCCCCCAGCCCCCATCATTCCCCCAAACACACCCAATAAAAATTGTGAGATATCGATTTGATTCAACGGAGTTGATTTCCTGATAGAAAAGATTTTTTGAGGAGGACATTTCCCCACAACCCGCGGGGCAAGGGTTTTAAGTTATACCCTGAGGGGATATAAGAACGATGTTGGCACTATGTATAATTTTTTTTTCCTTTAGAGGAGGACAGTTCGTATCAAAGGACTTGTCGTAGAAACTTCATACAGGGCCCATTCAACCGAATGCGTAGGCTGCTTATGCCCTGCCTAACAGTCAGTAATAACTGGATTGTGATTAGACCCCTTTTCACATCTACCATTTACCGAACCGCATACCATCAAAATTTTGAAATAGCCATTTTGTTCAGCGTAGTTGATTTCTAAATATAAATTATGTTTTTGAGGAGGACACTCCCCCACAGCCTTCAGGGCAAGGGTTGTAAGTTATGCCCTGGGGGCATATAAGGTTTTTATAGAAGGCGTTAACGTAGAAGCTTCAAAAAAGGCTCATTCGATTGGAAATTCAAAGGGCTAGTGCCCTTTTTAATAGTCGAAACTGAATGGAGGGCAACTAGCCCCTTCCCCACGCTCATCAAACCTTACACATCCAATCAAAATTTCGAGAAAGCCATTTTGTTCAACATAGTTGATTTCCACATAGAAAATATGTTTTTGAGGAGGACACTCCCCCACAACCCTCGGGGCAAGGGTTGTAAGTTATGCCGTGGGGGCATATAACGTTTTTTATAGAACGCGTTGTCGTAGAAATTTCAAAAAGGGCTCATTTGATTGGAAATTGAAAGGGCTATTGCCCTTTTTAATAGTCTAAAATGATTGGAAGGCAACTAACACCCCTTCTACGCCCACCATTTCCCCAAAAACATCCAATCCAAATTTTGATATAGCCAATTTGTCCCACGACGTTCAAAGTTCAGGAGATTATACCTTTGAGAAGGAAACTCTCCCCACAGTCTTCGGGGCAAGGGTTATAAGTTATGCCCTGGGGGCATATAAGGTTTTTACTGAAATTTTTGTCGTAGAAACTTGAAAAAGTGCTCATTCGAATTGAAATTCAAAGGGCTAGTGCCCTTTTTAATAGTCAAAAGTGAATTAAGGGCAACAAACCCCCTCTCACGCCCATCTTTTCCCCAAACACATCCGATACAAGTTATTAGATAGCCATTTTGTTCAACGTAGTTGATTTCCAGATAGAAATTATGTTTTTAGGAGGACACTCCCCCAACAGCCCTCAGGGCAAGCAGTTTTATTCAACGTAATTGAAAGTTTTGGAAATTAGGTCTTTAAGGATGACAACCCCTCCCTCACAGCCCTCAGGGCAAGGGTTGTAAGTTATGCCCAGGGGGCATATAAAGTTTTTATTGAAAGCGTTGTCGTAGAAACTTCAAAAAGCCTCATTCAATTGGAGATTGAAAGGGCTAGTGCCTTTTTTAATAGTTGAAAGTGATTGGATAGCCACTAACGCCCCTCTCACGCCCACCATTTTCCCAAACACATCCAATCAAAATTATGAGATATCTATTTTGTTCAGCGTAGTTGAAAGTTCTGGAAATTATGTCTTTTAGGATGATAGCCCCCTCCGAGCCCTCAGTGCAATGGTTGTAAGTTACGCCTGGGGGCATTTAAGGTTTATATAGAAAGTTGTTCTAAAAATCATAGGTAGCGCGATCGTGCTGCCTAAGTAAAGAACGATGTTGGCACAATGTATTATTTTCTGTTTTTTGTTTTCGATACCGGGGCACTTCATATCGAAGGAGTTGTCGTAGAAACTTCAAAAAGGGGTCATTCAAATGGAAATTGGAGTGGCTAGTGCCCTTTTTAATAGCCGAAATTTATTGGAGGACAACTAGCCCCCCCCGCCCGTCATTCCCCCAAACACATCTAATAAAAATTTTGAGATAGCCATTTTGTTCAGCGTAGTTGATTTTCAGATAGAAAATATGTTTTTGAGGAGGACACTCCCCCACCACCCTCAGTGCAAGGGTTTTAAGTTATGCCCTGGGGGCATAAAAGTTATTTTTTATAGAAGGCGTTGTCGTAGAAACTTCAAAAAAGGCTCATTCGATTGGAAATGCAAAGGGCTAGTGCCCTTTTTAATAGTCGAAATTGTATGGAGGGCAACTAACCCCCCTCTCACAACCACCTTTTCCCCAAACACATCTAATCAAAACTTTGATATAGCCATTTTATTCAACTTAGTTTTAAGTTCTGGAAATTAGGTCTTCAAGGATGACAACCCCCCACAGCCCTCAGAGCAAGGGTTGTAAATTATGCCCAGGGGGCATATAAGGTTTTCATAGAACACGTTGTCGTAGAAACTTCAAAAAGGGCTCAATCGATTGGAAATTGAAATGGCTAGTGCCCTTTTTAAAAGTCGAAAGAGATTGGAAAGCAACTAACACCCCTTCCACACCCACCATTTCCCCTAACACATCTGATAAAAATTTTGAGATAGCTATTTTGTTCCACGCAGTTCAAAGTTCAGGAAATTGTACCTTTGAGCAGGACACTCCCCCAGAGTCTTCAGGGCATGGGTTATAAGTTATGCCCTAGGGGTATATAAGGTTTTTGTTGAAATCTTTGTGGTAGAAACTTGAAAAAGGAATCATTCGATTAGAAATTCAAAGACCTAGTGCCCTTTTGAATAGTCGAAAGTGATTTGAGGGCAACTAACCCCCCCCCCCCTCTCACGCCCATTTTTTCCCCAAACACATCCTATAAAAATTTTTAGATAGTCATTTTATTCAACGTGGTTGAAAGTTTTAGAAATTAGGTCTTTAAGGATGACAACCCCTCCCCCCCCCAGCCCTCAGGGCAAGGGTTGTAAGTTTTGCCCTGGGGGCATATAAGGTTTTTATTGAAAGAGTTGTCCTGGAAACTTAAAAAGGCCTCATTCAATTGGGAATTGATAGGGCTAGTGCCTTTTTTAATAGTTGAAAGTGAATGGAGAGAGACTAACGCCCCTCTCACGCCTACTATTTTCCCAAACGCATCAAATCAAAATTTTGAAAGATCCATTTTGTTCAACGTAGTTGAAAGTTCTTTAAATTAGGTCATTTATGATGATAACCCCCTCAGAGCCCTCAGTGCAAGGGTTTTAAGTATATGGAGGCATATAAAGTTTATATAGAAAGTTGTTGTGTAAATTTCAAAAAGGGCTAATTTGATTGGATATTGAAATTGCCCTTTTCAATAGTCGAAAGTGAGTGGAGATTAATTAACCCCCTCTTACGCCCATCATTTCCCCAAAAACATTCAAATAAAGTTTAGAGCCATTTTGTTCAACGTAGTTGAAAGTTCTGGAAATTATATATTTAAGGATGACAACTCCCCCAGAGCCCCAGGGGCAAAGGTAGTAAGTTCTGCCCTTGGGGTATATAAGGTTTTGATAGATAGAGTTGTCGTAAAACTTCAAAAAGGACTCATTCAATTGTAAATTGAGAGGGCTAGTGCCCTTTGTAATAGTCGAAAGTGACTGGAGGGTAACTAACCCCCCTCTGACGCCCACCATTCCTCCTAACACATCTAATCAAAATTTTTAGATAGCCAGTTTGTTAGACGTAGTAGAAAGTTCTGGAGATTAGGTCTTTGAGAATGACATCCCCCCAGCACTCAGGGCAAGGGGTGCAAGTTATGCCCTGGGGGCATATAAGATTTTTATTGAAAGTTTTGTCGTAGAAACTTCAAAAGGGCTCATTTGATTGGTAATTGAAAAGGCTAGGGTGATTTTTAATAGTTGAATGTGATTGGAGAGCGAATACCGCCCCTCTCACGCCCACCATTTCCCCAAACACAAGTACTGATGACATTGCCAGCGCAGGGCAAACACCTCTGCTGCCATCTATAATCGAGTCTAATGATACAAGATTACGTGCCTCTTTCTAGACCTGTTTTCGATGGTTTTATGGTTTGATGGTTATATTGTTTGATGGTTATATGATTTGATGTTGTTTCATGGTTCTGTTAGTTGATGGGTATGTTGTTTGACGTTTTTTTCATGGTTGTGTTCTGTTTGTTGGTTATATGATATGATGTTGTTTCATGGTTCTGTTTGTTGGTCAACTTGTTTGATGTTTCTTGGATGTCTGATGTTTTTTTCATGGTTCTGTTCTGTTTGTTGGTTATATGATATGAGGTTGTTTCATAGTCCTGTTTGTTGGTCAACTTGTTTAATGTTTCTATTACTCCGAAGAGAAGTTTACATCATTGCTGGATAAGAGCGAGTCTAACGGGAGAGGATCAATGACACCTATTTCTAGGTAAATGGATTTCTCTTACATCGCAAAAGGATGCCAAAACAAAGGAACATTCAAAAATTATTTTTAGGGGATTATTTGGGCGAAACAAATTAATCGAAATTTTAAAGATTTTTTTGGGTGAAACAGTGAGACATTTTAGAGGATGATTTGGGATGAAACTCTGTGGTCGTTCTAATACACAAGTACACAATATTAGATTAATGAGAGAATTACGAGTACTAACCATCAAAGACTCTAACCACAATGGACCTCAACCTCCAGGGGCCACCTCTCCCCAATCCCATTGCGTAGCTAATAAAGGAACAATTAACATTTTTTCTGATTTTGTGTGTTTTTTCAAGAAAGTAGCTATCCTTTAACAAACTTAGCCATTTTTTCATTTAATGTGCTTAAATTCAATGGAATAAAATGCTAGTAAAAGGCCAATTCGTTAAAAAGATCAATATACTTAAAGAGCTTTCAGAGCTAAGATCTTAGGTGTAATAAAGGTTTAAAATCGCTTACCGACCAAATGTATTTCTGGCCAACACATTGTATTTTACTGTGTTTATTTTTGCTACAAGTAACACAGCTTATGACAGAAACTTTTCTGATAATAACTCTCTATTAACGTTTTCTATATAATTTTTAAAAATTATTTCAAAACACTTTTTATTTTCAAATATAATAATATTAATAATGTGTTTTTTTTCACTATTTTCACATAATGGCTCATACAATTATCACTAGACCTTTAGAGAGCGGATATCATGGGGGTGTTATCTCCATTCATCATTATCGGACTCATCGTTGCTCATCCACATTCGATGGTCCCATTAAATGGGTTGTGTTTTTTTTGGATTAGGAGATATCTAACACACATGTCCACATGTGGTATCTTTTCAGGTACCCATTGCACAAAAAACCTCACTTCATCAATGGGACGGTGAATCGCATTGGGGTGTTTTTCACAGCCAAAGTCCTCTTAAATAAAAAGGGGGATATTAATGTCACATTATACGATCATGAACTTATCGGTAGAGACACTCCCGTTAACATATAGTGGTTTTGCTCCAAAAGACCTGCCGATTTCACGGACTTCGTCTTGTACATGCTTCAATTCTGAAATATTGTTATTAAATGGTTTTATTTTTCTATCATAGAATTCTAGTCTTATTATGTGATTCATTTTAGTACTCTATCAGGGTTTATCGTAATCAAACAAATTTAGTTAATGTCAAAATGGTAAATGTCTTTTTCTTTACGATCTTCACCCAGTAATAAAAACACAAACTTGAAAATTACTCCACAAGATGAATGTTTTATGGCAATATATTCTGAATTGATCACACCGTACATGATGAAATTAATTATTTTATAATTGTGTGTCTCTATTCTAAGCATAGAATTGGGGAACAAACTCCTTTTGACATTGGTTGACAGTCAGGACAAAGAGAGTCATGGGAAAAGCTCCATCGACACATCTGTCAGAAAAGCAAGAGGATCCGTTTGGACACTGAGTGAGGTCATATCCGCCTGAGAATATTACCTCTTTTAGAAGAAAATAAAATCTTTAGTCATCAAGAAATATCAACTTCTAACTTGTTTCAGAATTCCTATAAAATCGAAAAAAAAAAACAAAAAACAACTATAACAAAAACAACCTAATTTTAAAGAGTTCATGGGAACAAAGTGAAAGTAAAGTACAGCTCGGCACGAAATTAACCATAACTTAAAAAAGGAATTTTAATGATAATAAATACATAAAAATGATTGACTGTGTATGCTGATTCCAAATACATAGATTCTATTAGATTTAATATTATCTGTCAAAAGCTAAAAGCCTGATAATATTATGCATTTTAGAATACAAAAAAATCTCTAGTCCTCAAGAAATTTCAACTGCAAACTTGTTTAATAATTCATGTCAAGTCTAAAATAAAAAAAACAAACAACTACAACGAAAAAACCCAATTTTAAACAGTTCTTGGGAACAAAGTGAAAGTAAAGTGTTTTTTTTTCCCGAAAGAAACCATAACTCTAAAAACGGAATTTTAATAATAATATATACATAAAAATGATTGGCTTTGTATGCTGATTCCAAATACATACATTTCCTTAGGTTTAATGTTATTGGTCATAAGCTAATAACCTGAGAATATTATGCATTTTAGAAGAAAAAAATCTTTAGTCATCAAGAAATTTCAGCTGCCAACTTGTTTCAGAATTCCTATCAAGTCAAACAACAAAAAAACAACTATAACGAAAAAAAACAATTTTGAAAAGTTATTGGGAATAAAATGGAATTAAATTGCAAATTAGCCCGAAAGTAACCATAACTTAAAAACGGAATTTTAATAATAATAGATACATAAAAATGATTGGCTTTGTATGCTGATTCCAAATACATAAATTTCATTATATTTAATATTATCCTTCAAAAGCTAAGAGCCTGAGAATATTACGCCTTTTAGAAGAAAAAAAAATCTTTAGTCATCAAGAAATTTCATCTACTAACTTGTTTCAGAATTCATATCAAGTCGAACAACAACAAAAAACTACAACAAAAACAATCTAATTTTAAACAGTTCTTAGGAAACAAAGTGAAAGTAAAGTGCAACTCAGCCCGAAAGTAACCATAACGCGTGTGTGTGTGTGTGTGTGTGTGGGGGGGGCTGGGTCTGGTTGTCTTTGATGTGGTGGCTGGGGTTGTGCGGTTGTTTTGTTGTGTGTTTGTGTGTTGCTTTGTATTTTTTTGTTTGTGTTTGTCTGTGTATGTATGTGTATGTGTGTGTGTGTATGTGTGTGTGTATGTGTGTGTGTGTGTGTGTGTGTGTGTGTGTGTGTGTGTGTGTGTGTGTGTGTGTGTGTGTGTGTGTGTTAGCTCAAACCCTCTTGGCAAATTCATAGTCAACAGTGGTGCATTAACGCTCGTAAAGTGAATCGTAGAATGAGGCGATGGGCGGCAATTGTTCCTCAGATTTAATATGATTCTTCGAGTGTAACCTGGTATAAGAAAGAGAAATTGTGCCATTTTTTTTATATAGTGATGTGACACTTCAATTAAGCTAAAAAAAATATTTTCAGTGTTTAATGACCTAAATCTGTAGAACCGCTACCCTTTAATTACTTTTTTTTTTAATTCTTAATTCACTATAGATCCTAACATTGAGGTTGTGGGTTTTTCTTTTTTTTTATAACACGCACACTGGGATAGATATATACAGAGATAAGAGAGAGAGAGAGAGAGAGAGAGAGGATACAATTTTTCTTACGTAATCACAGCGAGAGGTGACTGGTTCCATGACTACATCAGCTTCTTGGAATGGGAATACGGTTTGCATGTTGGGTGTGGCCGTTGACCAGTTGACAGTTGGCTGGTGTATGATGGGTCCGGATGGTTGTGGAATCTTGTTGTGAGTGTTGAATCTGGCAGCTTGACAGTTGGCTATTGGGTGGTTCACGGTTATTGTTGATGGTATTAATGGTTTCGACCTACGACCATATTGTATAACAGTTGGTCTTTTTGAAATAACCACTGGAGTTGCTTCACCCCTCCTTATCTTCTTAACGGGTAGGGGGAGCTCTGGGAAATCCTACAAAAAAAATTAGTTTGTTTTTCATGAAAAAATATTGAATGAGAATCATCAGTCCTCATCAGTAGTATGCACAAGAATAAGTTTTTAAAATTTAAATCAAAAGTGTCATTCGATTTTTACTAATATGATTTGGAGATGTAAAAAAAAAAGTTGAAAAAAAATTGGTCACTATAAACATTATTTTTCTAATAGTAAAAGTCGTGACACACATATCTATATCATTCCCAATTTGAAGTTGGAAAATATTGAATGTGAATTTCTTATGTTTTAAGTATGTTTCATGACATTCGAAGAGATTCGAAGTTAAAAAAAACGGTGGGGAGGGTGGGGGGGGGGGGTTGGAGGGAGGGGGTGTTTGAGGGAGGGGGGGTTAAATGGGGGGGGGGGTGGAGAACTGTGGCATAGTGGGGGTGGGGAACTTTGGGCCATAATAAAAAATAGGTATGATTTACCTCATGTACTAAGCTCGCAAGCCATTTAAATGTAGTGTTTATATACTTTTTTGTTTTGATGTTGCTCTTTACCGACCTCTGAAGATCCAGGTTCAAAAATATTTAACAATTCGTTAACTATATTGGGGACTGTATAAACTACCCGATAAATTATATTAGAATTAATTTCTTTACCCACTAAGAATATAAATGAATAACTTACTTCTCGCGTGTGGTATTCTGGTTCTAATTACAACATAAAAAACCAAGCAAAGACATAACTTTTTAAGGCATGGTGATTTCTATCATTCTGATACCTTTAATTGATACAGTAATTTACTACCCGCCTGCTACCTTATATTAACATATGCAAAAACGATAGGGCCCCGCTACCTATCGTTATAGCTATACTACTCCTTACATCACAAAAATAGCTACAAATTTTAAAGAAGTTTGCACACATAATAATCTGTATGTAGTATTTACCAATAATTTCAAAATCATAAATTTCTTAAATTCTGGTAAAGATAAAACCCCAGTTACTCTCCAAAGAGGGGTCTATCAAATACCATACGATTGTGGCAAATACTATGTAGGTAGAACACACCAGAGTTTAGAGAAACGCATTTTTTGGTACTCGCAAATCCAACTGCAACCCGTGGATAAATAAAAAATTTTTTTGCCTAATAAATGAACCCGATAAACTCTTTAAGGAAGGAGTTTTCCAAGAATCTCGAAAACTTAGAAATATCATTGTTCGCAAAATCCGTAAAGCAAGAAGGGATTATGGTGCGTACGTGCTAAATAAGTTATTGTGTTTGGACCCTAAGAGATTCCACAAAAGTGTCCAAAATCTCATGGGAAAGGTCTCTACAAAGTTTTTCTTACCGGACAGTAATGGTGACCTAGTGGGTGGGGATGTCATAAATGATAATTTTGCTTCAGTTTGTAAAATTCACCCGCTACTCCAGCACATGCCAGTCTACAGTGCAGTGAGTGACATTCCTGTGATCGAAATCAATCAGACTCAACTTAAACTCAAAACTCCTGACACAAAAAGGTCAGTATACCCAGGTGATATCCCTACCAAATTGATTGTGGAATGTGCCCAGTATTTAAGTGTCCCCCTCAACTGCTATTTTTAACCAATGTTTTGTAAATGGTATTTTTACAGTGTGTTTTAAACGAGCTATTATATCTCCTATACCAAAAACTAAGACCCCAAATGCTCCCTCTGACTTAAGACCAATATCAAAAACCTCCATTTTCTCTAAAATCTTAGAAAGTTTTATTTGCCATTTCCTTTTTGACGATATTTATGATAAAATCAACCCAAATCAGTTTGGCTTTAGGCCGAATCATAGCACCCCGATTTGCTTAATTTATATACTTGACACTATTTTCAAACATCTTGAGTTGAATAGTTCCTACGTTGAAGCTGTTTTTGCTGATATTAGCAAAGCCTTCGACAATTTGGATCATCAGACAGTTATAGATAATGCAAGGGCTTTAGGTGCAAGAGATTTTTTTTTACGTATGTTAGCTAGCTTTTTGTCTGGCCATGAGCAATGCGTAGTCCTCCCTAACAGGGATTTATCAGGTTTTTCCTCGATTTCCTGTGGAGCACCTCAAGGGACTAAGTTAGGTCCTTTAGCATTTTTAATAGTTTTTAATAACATTTTACCAAGTTTTGACAACTGTTTTAAATTTGCGGATGATTTGACATTACTGAACCTTTTTCAAACATCTCATACTTTGAATTTTTACACTCGATTCACTAATTAACAATTTAAAGAATGATCTTGACAATGTTAAACTCAACTTAAGCATACCCAAAAGGAGCTTCATGTTATTTTCTTCTTTTTTTTTAAATATACCCACCATCAATAATTACCTTTGCATACCAAATTTAAGTACGGTTAAACTGCTTGGTCTGCAGTTGGACAACGACCTTAAATGGAACTCCCACATTTCCCACTTATTTAAGTCAGGTAGTTTTCTCCTTAAATCTTTCTCCCTTCTCAAACGGTTCTCCATATCAATCCAAAACCTCAAAATAATTTATTGTTCTTATATTAAGCCCTGTCTGGAATATACTCGCCCTGACTGAAACCCTGGGTTGACCGAACATCGATTTTCTAAAGTTTAACTTGTTCAAAAACCGGTAATAAAAATTAATCTGCGGACGGCCAATACTGCATACGATGAAGGTTTGGCTAGACTTGAACTTATTACATTGGAATCACGACGTCACATCCTTACCATGAACTTTGGTCACAAGTGCCTTAGTTCTGACTATCATCGACGTTTTCTCCCTCCCTTTGAAGAAAATCCCCCAACCCTTCCTAATACAAGACTCAATGCTCGTAGAGCTCCAAACACACAACTGGATCTGTATCCCCAAATGTTGACCATGAGGTACAAAAACTCTTTTGTCCCCTATTTTGTTACCCATTTTAATGGTTTATATAACTTTTGTTTTATGTTTATCCCCTAACATCTGTTTTATTGTTGATTCAATTTTTGTTTTATGTTTATCCCCTAACATCTGGTTTGTTATTATAAGTCTGACGTGCTTATGCTAGCTTTTGTGCTATTTTAGCCAATAAATCTTATTCTATTCTATTTAAAAGTATAAAAATGATATTGTCAAAGCTCTAAATTCTAATATTTCTACTATTTCATTTGATTCTGCTTTAGGAAGCCATTTATTTGAAAATCATAGCTACAATATACTTTTTGATGAATCTGACCTTATTAGTAATGACCTTGGTATAAAACAGGTAGTCTGAGAAGTAATTGAAATCAGACTTAAGATTAATAATAATATTTCCTTAAAATAGGGACTTGGGGGAATATACACTAAATGCGCTATGCACAAATTTAATTAAAAATGATCTTACAAAATATTTTAAAAAACAATAGACATTAATACAGAACCGGTCACAAAAATACCTTTGAGATTAGCTGCCAAAAAGACTGGATTAGCACAATAAGAACGTGTTTTTAAAATTTTTTTTCATCTCATTGAATCGCCTTGTTTTACCTCACTTTTTATCAGTCCTGGTTGAACTTCGCTGAAGTAAAGATGCTGGGACTGCTTTAAAAAATTTTAATTTTTAGTATGATTGGTCGAAGGTTGTTTTTAGTCTTTCTTCTTTTATATATTTTGGTCTTGCTGAGGACGGCCCTTGGACTTAGGGCCGAAATATTCATTCAAATTTATATCCACTGTCTTACAAAAAAGATTTCCCTCTTGTTCTTCGTGCTTTTGTTGTTTGTATAGCTTCTGAAGTTGATCAGAAAAATAAAACTTGATATCGCTTCCAAAAGATTCTATCTATGATCTTTGACAACCTGGATAAACTTACACTCCTTTTATTTATTTAAATTTTAAGAGTAGAAGTAGTAATAGTAGTATATCCAAAAGTTTCAACTTATCACCCCCAGTCGTTCTCGATATATTGCTGAGGTGTCTTATTAGTAACCAGAAACACAATGTCTGTTGATTTATTTTAATGTAACATTTAGTTTTAAAGCATAATGAATCAATGGCATATTTGTGGGGAGTTTACATACCTAATATCCCTAAAGACATTGTTGCTGGACCGTTCTACTATGCTGAACAAAATGGATGTCTCAAAATTTTGACTGGATGTGTTTGGAAAATGAAGGGGCTTGAGAGTAGGGCTTCTTGCCTTCCAATCTTTTGTTACTCTTAAAAAGGGCACCAAAACTGTGAATTGCATTAGCTCCTTAACAAGTTTCTATGATATTTCTAGCCATTATAGAATGGTGCTGCCTATGATATTGCTTATCTGCCCTTTTGAAAACCTGCATGCCTACAGTTTTTATCTTTAATTGAAACTCCTAAACGTTCCCTAAAAGTGTCATCTTAATAACTTTTGCGTCATTGGTTACATTAACTGTAGTGGTAGCACTAAAAGTATACATATAGTGCCTTCTGGCTAGTTCAAAATCCATGAGCGCTCATAGGCTGATTTTTAGGGGGGGGGGGTCTTACCTGGTCTAAATGGCACTTCCAGTGCTGTATAATTGAAATCTCAAGACAAAATGTCATAGGCAGCGCGAAAACGCTGCCTAAGTAAAGAGCGATGAGGGCACAATATATTGTTTTGTTTTTTAGAATAGGGCAATTCTTATAGAAAGGAATTTCATAGGAGCTTCAAAAAGAGCTCATGGAGGGCAACCAGCTTCCCCTCCCCCACGTCAATGACTTCCCCAAACATATCAAATCAAAATTTTGAGATATCTATTTTGTTCTGCGTAGTCTAAAGGTCCGGAAATTATGACTTTGAAAATGACAACCCTCCCCCCTCCACAAACCTCAGAGCAAGGGCTTTAAGTTATGCCCTGGGGGGATATAAGGTTTTTATAGAAATGGTGGTCGTATAAACCTCAAAGGGGGCTCATTTGATTGGTAATCAGAATTTCTACTGGCCTTTTTAACAGTCAAAAGTGATTGGAGGTCAACCAGCCCCCCGCCCCCCATACACTTATTATTTCCCCAAACACATTCAATCATAATTTTTGGGATAGCCATTATGTTCAGTGTATTTGAAAGGTCCCAAAACTATATTTTTGAGGATAAACCCCTCCCCCCTCCCTCAGGGCCCTCAGGGCAAGGGTTGTAAGTTATGCCCTGGGAGCATCTAAGGTTTTTATAGAAAGGGTGGCCTATAAACTTGAACGAGGGCACATTGGATTGGTAATCAGAAGTTATAGTGCTCTTTTTAAGAGTAAATTTGATCACACCCCCCCACACACACAAAAGTTGCATTTTCCCGAAACGCATCTGATAGAAATTTTAAGATGGCCATTTGTTGTCGTAGAAACTTCGAAAAGTGCTCAATTGGTTGGTAATTGAAAGGGCAAGTGCCCTCTTTAAAAGTCAAAAGTGATTGGAGGGCAACTACCCCCCCCCACGCTGATCATTTCCCCAAATACTTCCAGTAATAATTTGTTTGACGTAGTTTAAAAGTCCAGAAATTTTGTCAATGAGGATGAGAACCCCCTCACAGTCCTCAGGGCAAGGGTTATAAGGTATGCCCGAGGGTATTTAAGGTTTTTATTGAGATGGTGGTCGTATAAACTTCGGAGGGGGCTCATTGGACTGGAAATAGAAAGTTGAAGAGCCATTTTTAAGAGTCAACTTTATCGGAGGGCAGCTAACCGCCCCCCCCCGTCATATTTTTCCCAAATGCATCCGATAGAAATTTTAAGATAGCCATTTGTTAAAAAAATATTCCAAAAATCTCTTAACACGGCCTTGGGGTGCCCCCCAGAATATGAGGGTAAGGGTTTTAAGCTATGCCCCGAGGGGGGGGGGGTGTAAGGTTTTTATGAAGAGTTGGTCTTGTAAACTTAAAAGAGGGCTAATTTTATTGGAAATGTATTCTAATAAGTTCATTTCAAGTGTCTAGCGTCTCGTAGCGAAAATAGCCCCTCCCCTCTCCCTGATATCCTCTTTTACCCAAGCACAGTCTATCGTAATTGTGAGACAACCATTTTGTAGGCAATAGTCCAAAGAGAATATAACAATGCCTTCAGTAATATTAGAAATATTCAGTAATTTAATATAATATAATATTCAGTCTAATATTCCGTAATATAAGAAATATTTAGGCGGACGTTGAACTAAATCAAAACAAACTATGAGCATGTGGACTTACAAAAAGGTGACAAAGCGATATGTCAAGAACAGCTTATATTATTAAGGTAGAAAATTAAGAATAAGTTGTGGGGGATTTTGAACTAGCCAGAAGGCACTATGTGTTTACTTTTAGTACTACAACTACAGTTATGACACAAAGGTGAAACTTCTAGGAAGTGTTTAGGGGTCGTTCCAATTAGACAAAAAAACTGTATACATGCAGGTTTTCCAAAAAGCATATAAGCAATATCATAGGTAACACCACTCTATAAATGCTAGAAATACCAAAGAAACATTTAAAGAAGCTAACTCAATTCAAAATAAAAATAATAAAAAGAGATTGGAGGGCAATCAGCCCGTCTCTCAAGCTGATTTATTTCCCCAAAACATGTAGTTACAATTTTGATACAGCTATTTTGTTCAGCATAGTACAACGGTTCAATAACTATGTCTTTAGGGATATTGGGCATGTCAAACCCCCACAATTATGCCAAACTATGGATTATTATAAAAAAAATCGGAGAAATATAAAATATTATACTTTTCATGAAAATGACTTTGTCAATAATAAACGAACAGAAATTAATCTAAAAAAAAAAAATTCCACAAAACAAGTTTTTCAAAGAAAAAGTAGAGAGCTCCATTAACACAATAAGAGAAATTTGAAGCCTATGCTATATGGACTGTTGTTGATACTGGCCTAACAACTGTGAAGAATCCTAAGAAAGTTTTGGCCCCAAAAGGTGCTAAGCAGGCTGGTCAACTAACATCAGCCGAGAGGGGTGATCTTGTAACAATATGTTGCGCAGTTACTGCTACAGATGTAATGATCCCTCTCTTTATGGTCTTTCACGGTGTTCATTTCAAGGATCGTATGGTCCCTAGTGCCCCTACTGGCACGAAAGATGCTGCTTATGTAAGCGGATGGATGACTGTTGAAACTTTCCAGAATTTCTAAAACATTTTCAAAAGCACACACGATGCAGTCTTGCGCCAAAAGTCTTATTGATTATAAATAAGTTACTGAAGATTATGAATATGATTTAAAAAAAGGGGAAGTACCTAACGTTTTTAGGAAAACCTCAATCAAGCCAATTTATAAGAAAGGTGATAAAAGTGAGTGTGGTAATTACCGAGGCATTAGTCTGGTCTCCGAAAGGTAGCAAATTACAAAGTAATATGATACATTTTAGACTGAGAGATGCCGTAGACGAAGTTTTAAGAGAGAAACAGTGCGGTTTTAGAAAAGGTTGAGGATGCGTCGACCAAATTTTCACTCTTAGGTGAAATTCATTTTGCTAACATTTTCATCTAGCAGTTTAATGTAATTCTAGAAGTGGTTTTCTTCTTCATTTGATTCCATGCTTTCCCGTCGTCTTTGCTGTGCTCCTGATGACAATATTCTTCAAAATGATCCATCTAAACGGGAATAGAACGCGAAACCACTCAGGTACTAACCTCATTTCCTCTCTTAACCGTAGCAACATTATTTTCTTACATAGCTCTAATCACTTTAATGTATTTATCTGGTATACCACTTCGTTACAAGTCTTTTATTGGCTGAATCAAACGGCTGTTCATAATCTATAAAACTGTGGAATGAAGAGGTCTAATGACTCGGACACTCCTAAATTATTAATCATAGGCAGCGCAATAGCGCTGCCTAAGTAAAGAACAATGTTGGCACAATGTATTATTTTTTTTTCCATTAGACCTGGGCACTTCGTGTCGAAAGAGTTGTCGTAGAAACTTCGAAAAGGGCTCATTCGATTGGAATGGCTAGCGCCCTTTTTAATAGTCATAAGTGATTGGAAGGCAACAAACATCCGTTCCACGCCCACCATTTCTCCAAACACATCCAATCACAATTTTGAGATAGCCATTTTGTTCAACGTAGTTGATTTCCAGATAGAAATTAGGTTTTTAGGAGGACACTCCCCCAACAGCCCTCAGGGCAAGGCTTGTAAGGTTGTGCACTGGGGGCATATAAGGTTTTTATTTTTAATAGTCGACAGTGATTATAAGGCAACTAACACCCTTCCATTCCAACCATTTCCCCAAACACATTCAATTAAAATTTTGAGATAGCCATTTTTTTCAACGCAGTTGAAAGTTCTGGAAATTATACCTTTCAGCAGGACACTCTCCCCACAGTCTTCAGGGCAAGGGTTATAAGCTATGCCCTGGGGGCACATAAGGTTTTTTATTTAAAGCTTTGTCGTAGAAGCTTGAAAAAAGGCTTACTCGAATGGAGATTCAAGGGGCTAGTACCCTTTTTAATAGTTGAAAGTGATTGGAGAGCAACTAACCCCCCTCTCATACCCACCTTTCCCCAAACACATCCAATCAAAATTTTTAGACAGCCGTTTTGTTCAACGTAGTTGAAAGTTTTGAAAATTAGGTGTTTAAGGATGACATCCTCCCCCCCCCCCCACAGCCCTCAGGGCGAGGGTTGTAAATTATGCCCTGGGGTTATATAAGATTTATTATAGAAAACATTGTCATAGAAACGTCAAAAAGGGCTCATTCGATTGGAAATTGAAATGTCTAGTGTCGTTTTTAATAGTTGAATATGTTTGGAGGGTAACTAACCCCCTCTCACGCCCACCATTTCCCCAAACACATACGATCAAAATTTTGAGATAGCCATTTTTTCAGTATAGTTGAAAGATCCAATAACAATGTCTTTAGGAGTGAAATAACCTCCCACACTCCATGGGGAGAGGCTTTTAACCTTCTGGGTCCTGGGTATGTTCCTGAGTAGGGGCGAATATGAAATTTGGAATTTACCGATAAAAAAAATAGTACAAGACGATGGAATGAAAGTTTTATTTTTTACGTCGTGGGGGGCCGGGGGGATGTTCTACCCGTTAGACATTGGGACTCATCTTTATGTAATTTTCAAATACAAGTTACAAAATGCCATGAGAAAACATACAATCAACATACATCATAGGCAACGCGATAGCGCTGCCTAAGTAAAGAACGAAGTGGGCATAATGTATAATTTTTTTTTGTTCTCCATGCCCGGGCACTTCGTATCGAAGGAGTTGTCGTAGAAACTTCAAAAGGGACTCATTTTATTGGAAATTGGAGTGGCTAGTTCCCTTTTTAATAGTGTAAAGTGATTAGAGGGCAACTAGCCCCCCCCCCCGCACGCCCATTCTTCCCCTAAACACATCCAATCAAAATTTTAGATAGCCATTTTGTTCAGCGTAGTTGATTTTCGGATAGAAAATATGTTTTTGAGGAGAATACTCCCCCACAACCCTCGGGGCAAGGGTTTTAAGTTATGCCCTGAGGGCATATAAGAACGATGTTGGCAATATGTATTATTCATTTTTTAGAGCAGGGCACGAGAAATTTTAGAGCAGGGCAGTTCGTATCGAAGAAGTTGTCGTAGAAACTTCGAAAAAGGCTGATTTAATCAGAAATTTGAGTGGCTTGTGCCCTTTTTCATGTTCGAAAGGGATCGTAAGGCAACTAACACCCCATCCACACCCACCATTACCCGAAACATATCGAATCAAAATTTTGACATATCCATTTTGTTCAGCGTAGTTGATTTCCAGTTAGAAATTATGTTTCTGAGGAGGACAATCCCCCACAGCCTTAAGGGCAAGGGATGTTCGTTATGCCCTGGGGGCATATAAGGCTTTTATAGAACGCGTTGCCGTAGAAACTTCAGAAAGGGCTCATTCGATTGGAAATTGAAATGGCTAGTGCCCTTTTTAATAGTCGAAAGTGATAAGAAGGCAACTAACACCCCTTCCACACCCATCATTTCCTCAAAAACATCCAATAAAAAATTCCAAATAGCCAATTTGTCCCACGACGTTCAAAGTTCAGGAAATTATACCTTTGAGCGGGAAACTCCCCCCACAGCCTTCAGGGCAAGGGTTGTAAGTTATGCCCTGGGGGCATATAAGGTTTTTATAGAAGGCGTTAGTAGAGAGGGGGGTGCTACTCCCAACAGGACCACGTGGTTTCATGCTTTTCTCACTGAGAATGAAAAAACAGGAATTTTCTCACTTGAAAAAACAGGAATTTTCTCACATTTATGGTTGTTTTCATGGATGGTTATGTGTGTTGGTCAATTTATTTGATGTTTTTCTCGGATGTCAACATCAAATTATGGATGTTTTATGGTTTTTGTCAGTGAGAATTTGAAAAACAGGAACTTTCTCACATTTATGTCTGTTTTTATGGATGGTTATGTTTGTTGTTCGATTTATTTGATGTTTTTCATGTCTGTTTTATGGATGATTTATGTCTGTTCGTTGTCAGTGAGAATGGACATGCTCGACGCGAATGCTATGAGATTGTTTGGCTAGCCTAACCTGAGAACTTGATTTACATAATTGCTAGGGGAAATTATTTATTTACGAAGGGGGAATTAAGA